>NC_056745.1:1433894554-1434011381 GCF_019279795.1 Protopterus annectens | reverse complement strand
TACATTTCTCGCAATCAGGAAGCAGAAACTTGATAACGCACTAGCAAAACATATTTCAGTTTATCCCAACCACATGTTTAAATTTATGATTATTGACCAAATTACACAGGATTTCAGGGGTGTTCCTCTCCCACTTAAGTTAGAAGAGCGAGAGCTGTTTTGGCAAATTAGACTCAACGCTTACAGTTCACCAGGTTTAAATGAGAACTGTTCTTTAAGTAGTGCTCTTAAACTTAGGAGCCTCAATAGGTAGGCTGTGTCAGATTATTTTCCTCATTAGTACAATGCAGTTAATCTAATGCTTTTGAGCACCTTGGTTCAGTGACCTTATGTTTATTTATTTTTTGCCTGAGTATTTTTTTCTGAGTATTCTTTGGCTGAGATGTTGTAGTTTTATTATGGTACATTACTTTTTACCAATTAAGTTTTGCACACCTGACGTGCTTAAACATACACAGTTCAGTGCACCAACTTAGGTTTTTGCATTAACCCAGTTTTATAAATACCAGCGGAGATTTTATGCACTTGTAACTTTTATTTTTTAAAAGTAGGCTAGATATACACATTTTTATAGACAATGCTAGTTGTACTTCCAGTATGACTATTTAGATGTTTACTTTTACTTTAAAAGCAGTTTTTAGTCTAGTTGTATTCTTAAATAGGGCGTGTTTTGCAAGTCAGCTTTCACTTTAAGTAGTTAATTGACTTTGTTAGTATTAGCCCAGAGAGTATTTAAACTGTGAATTTTTGTTTCACTTGACCTGAAGAAGTTTGTTTATTGGAATAAACGAAAAGCGCTTAATCATCCATCTTGTGCTACTGTGTGGTTTCTTCTCTATTTTGTTATTGGGTACTGAGACTGTTTGACTCTGTTATAACCCACCAACCATCTAGGGTCTTCTTGAAGGTCTCCATAATCTTAAAGTCCACATCATCCAGTCAGGTAACTTGATTCATGTGTGATGGCTGAAGCCAATTCACTTGTCAAAGTTGTACTTGGCTTGGGTCATATTACAATGATTAGGACTGATTAGTACACCCTCCCCTAAGAAAATGAGGTTTAAACTTAGTGAGCACAGAACTCAAGTGAACATTTTGAGTTTCCATAACAGAATTTCATGAAACAGTATATGTAAACGTCTGCACTTTTTTAAGGAGGCAAAGTCCACATTAATAAATTTAGAGGCAACATCAGGGCATTTAGTCCTCCAAAGCAGTATGAGCTTATCAGGAAACCAGATGAAACATGTACAAACATAGCAAGAAGATGCAAAATATATGTAGAGACCAAGATCAAACACTGGATCGGAGACTCTGTGGTTTTAAACACAGCACCACTTTATTGCCGTCAGCAGATAGCTACATTTCTTGAGGTTCCATAGATAGGGCACAGTTTCAAGTGCAAACACATTCAGATTAGAAAAAGACATCTGGGGCATGCCAAGTGAAAGTGTGCTGTATGTGTAGAGGTAACGTCGTTTCCTTTTCCTTTCCTGCCTCAATGCATGCCTTTCATATTTGACTTCCTACTTAAATGAGATTATTGGATTTATTTTTGCCAGCTGCTCTTTCACTTAGGGGAGTCATCCTTCCTGGTAGTTTGTTATTGGCACATTCAATCATAGAAATATAAATGCTGATGTCAAATAAGGACCATCTAATTCCATTAATTTCTCATTCCTTTTAACTAAACTGCAGTAACTCCATAACTAAAAGCTTAATTATCCAACTCTGACACAAAATGCCTTAAAGCCTGCACATTTTTGCAATCATTCACAACTTCTGATGCCACAGTTGCCTCAGAAAGTTTATTTTGTATATCTACCACTATCTCTTTATAAAATCATCACACTTCTGCATAGCCATAGACCACCAGACCACTTATTTTCAGAGTCTGTCCTTTTTTCTAAATGCTGCTGCTTCTGAGGGTACAGAGGTTGCCTTGGGTTGCTTAACATTTCTGTCAGGCAAAAGGACTCCATGGCGCCCTCCACCATACCACCCACTGCTCTCATCCTGGTCTACCCTGGTCTACCTACACCAAATAAATACTGGAAAAGCACCCCTAGTAGACCACCTGGTTGGCCTATGCCTAAGGCTGGCTATGCTGTCAGGCCTTCACCTCTCTTTTATTAAAGAGTGTGCATATAAAATATTTTAGTATTTTCTCATAGGGTGTCTGGTACAGACCATGCATGGTTTTGCAGCCCTCTTAACAGGCTCCATGCTTCTGTACTCTACTTCGGCCATAATAATTGTATATGGACAAAAAAAATATTTTTGATAGATGATCAGACATACCTTGCCCCAAAACCAAAGCATCTATTTCCAGTGCAGTAAACAGATGCATGAGTTGGGATGGACACCAGGGAAAGGGATAAATCAATGCACTTGTGGGCATTTCTTAGATGAGTGATGGTCGGCAAAGACTAGATGATGCAGCCTCAACAGTGCTCTCTAGTGGACTGGATATCACAAAATGCTGCCATGGCACCTCATGCCCCATTGCACAAAATATATAAAGACCAAACTGGGTCTCATTCATGAAACATCCTTAGAGACAAGAATCCTCTGCTGTCTTTCTATCCATAAATAATGCATATGCTAGCTTTTTTCTGAAGAGTGTCTAACCCTTACATGTCTAAGAAAAGCAAGAACATCAGCTGGAGAAATATATAATGGTGGATACGGTCACCAGCAACAAGGTTAAGGTTAAGGCAGATTATTGAGGCTAGCAAGTTTCATCCTATAGTTCTGGACTTTGATCTGTCAATTTCCACTTGTATGCTTTGTGATTCTGAACAAGTCACATTACCAGGCAGTACTCTGGGGTCCTCTTGGAAAAATAGTATTTCTGTAAGATGTGTTTACATGGTTTACAGATGAATAAGATGTAAAAGAAATAGGGAACAAAGCCTAAAGGAACATTTAAAATGATGAATCACACAACATAATTAGTGAATGTTTGCAAATGCCTGAGTCTCATAAGGCCATATACAGGTTGAACATAGCTTGCAGTATTCATTTATTAGCAAATGGAGTTGTCTGTGCCATTATGCAGTTGTATGAAACCCAGCAAATATTTATTTGACCTAACATTCAAAAACGTAAGAATGCTATTCCATATTGTTCCATAAATTTGATGCTACTTACTATATCATGCAGATTGTCACAGTTCTATATAACAACATCAAATAACATGCAGTTGCAGTTAAGAGCCAGATGCTATCTGCAGAGATACTGGTTCACACATAACTCTGCAGGCTGCACAACTCCTATATGCAACACACTAGTAATTAAATTGCATTAATGCAGATCTCATCCTACGAATATCAACAGGTTCCATCTATTAGGGCAGTTTTAATGACATTTCTTAGTTTCTTTCTTACATTTCAGCTACTAGTACAGTTATAGATTTGTGTCTCCTTGCTAGACAAGTGTAGCTTAATTCAACCTTTTACAACATTTAACTTTTTTAGTATATTTTTCATAAAACAGGTTTCTTTGTATCTTACGCATATTCGAATACTAATATCAGTGATTGTACACGAGCAATTTCCTAAAATGGCCTTGTAAGCTATAAAATGTTGACTTCAGGAGACAATATCACAAGTAATACTTTTAGCATAAAAGCTGAAATGATCTGAAAAATGTCTTAAAGTATGCTGTAGGCATGCCAGATAAGCCAGAGGGCATCTATTGAGCAGAAATATTTCTTTCTCTCGCTTTTTTTTTCTTTTTGCTTCTTCAAAGTGTGAGAGAGACCTTGGAGCACTTGTTTTCTTTTTTGGTGAAGTGACTCTTGAGGGAAAGATTGAGTAGTGAGACAGGTAGTCATTTTTAAAAAATCCTCCAAGGGTTCCTAAGAAGTCTGTAATTACAGGAAATGCTTGAAGCTCTGCAATGATTATTGTAGCCAGAGTCATTGAATAAAAACTTGTGAGACTGAGTAGCTGATTTTGATCTAATGAATCCTGATCTTAAGAAACCCTTCAACAAATGCTGCAGTCCTAAAATTATTTTGTCTACACGGCAATGATTTTCAGAGTGCAGGATGCCTGTGTCTTTTTCGCTGACCACTGAAGAAGTTATAAGTTGTAATCCTACAAAGCAAAACTTACATTTGTTAAAGTTTCATTATATTTATAGTTATATCAATTTATTTTCCAGACACTTAAAGCTACTGGTTACTTTGCTGATTTTGTATTTTTATTGTCTCATTTCATATAGCCAGTGTTTTCTTTTGCCAAATGAAATTGTCTCAAAAGATAGATCACAGTGGTTATATCAAATCATTTATTTTACCAGTAAATGCTTGGCATTTCAGTTAAAGTCCTATTCAGACTGTGGCTTGCTTAGTGACCACTAGCAAAGGTTTAAAAAGGGACACAGCAGTACTTTGGCTATTCTTTTCCTAAACAACTCATACTTTATAATGATGGTGATAGAGGAACTCACCAGAGTGGCACGTGTGGGCATTGCCAAAGCATTTTACTCCTTGTGTGACACAAAGCTGCTAATAATGCTTTCTCTGCATAACCTATCTTTGTCAGCATTTTCCTGGTTTTGTTGATTAGCTAAAAAATGGTAATTTAGATTGTCCTTTGGAATGAAACCATCGCATACTTTGTTTTCTATGACATGGGGTCGGGATCTGCAGAGATTCTTGGTCTCATTACTATTTCCCATTTTTAATGCATTAAACCTTGACACACTTCAATATAAATAGGTTATTGTATGTGACTTACACCATTCTCTAATTGCCCACAGGGGGTATTCTTTTCAAACCTCAGGAATAATGTGGCACAGCTTTGCCTAGGCCTCCAAGATAACCTGCGAAAGTCCAAAGGTATGATGTTTGGGACAAGACCAGACCTTAAAATGTTGAAAGGAAAGTAGACTATTCCTGTAATTTGTGGTGTGATTATTCAATGGAAACATTTGAAATACTTAGTGATTTGTTTAGATCCAGTTCTGAACTTCTCAGCAGGGGTCCAGAACTGAGTTAGCAAATATTGACATTGTTGACCACAAGGAATGTGTTAGTAACTTTCCAATTAATTAAACTAGACAGGCAGTGGGTAAAAGATTTCTAACTTAATCTTTAAAATATGCACCCCCAGTGAATTAATCTACCTTTGCATAAACACATATAGGCAGCAAACATTATTGAAAACAAACATTTCATTTGATTCACTCTGAGTAGAGAATTCTTTACATTGGTCTTCTTAAACTTCAGTGGCTATCTATGCATATTCAGGCTACATTTTAATTTGCATGTGTAAGTTAAGATCTCTGCTCTGGACACTTGAGATTAGACAAATAGATACATTTAACTGGTTCTCTTCTTTGGCCATTCCCCAACACCCTCTTCTTTCTACTGTCAAAGCATATTCTATATTATGATCTAAACTGTATAACTCTTTTTCCATCTTCAATCAGTGCACTGCTCATATTAATGGCATTTAAAGTAAAACAGAGGATGGTATTCATAGTCCAGGCCTGGCATTTTCATAGTGGTGATCCATGAAGAGTGGCTCTATGTGGATATGCAAATTCTGGACTCTCAGATTGTGTACAGAAGTGCGGAGGACTTCTTTTGAGCACACTCCCTATTTGAAATGTGTAGTATGATTAATGCATAAGGAATAGGGTAAAGCTACTACACTGTTAAGGGGCTCATATGTATGCACATGAGTTTGATTCATTGACATGAACCTATAATTAACTTATTTGCATACAATTTGTTTAAATCACTGAAGTGACACCAGAGAGCAGCAGGTTTCAGTCTGAATACAAAGATGCAAAGGGAGCTGACTTGGTGCTTATGCGTACGTGGACATTTTTACCAGAGTGGTTATTTGGGTAAATGTTTCATTTTGATACCTGCACATACCCGGACATTTTTACCACAGTGGTTATTTGGGTAAATGTTTTATTTTGATACCTGCACATACCTGGACATTTTATTGAAGAAGTTGCTTGGGTGAATGTTTAATTTCAGTGCTTGTACACACCCGGTGATTTTACTGAGGGGTCACTTGGGGAAGTGTTTCATTTCAGTGCTTATGCATACCTGGATTTTTACTAAAGGGGTTCTTTTGGGAAATGTTTTATTTTGATGTTTGTGGACACATGGACATCTTATTGAAGGCGTCACTTGAGTGAAGGCTTCATTTTGGTGCTTCTGCATACTAGGGCATCTTACTGAAGGCGTCACTTCAGTGAATGTTTCATTTTAGTGCTTATGAATACTAGGGCATGGTACTGAAGGGGTTGCTTGGGGAAATGTTTCATTTTAGTGTTTCTGCATACCATAAAATTTACTGAAGGGATCGCTTGGGGAAATAATTAATTTGTGTGTCAGGGAAGTGCTGGTGCGTACTTAACCGGACTGCTGATGTGATCACTTAGCAAAATAATTTATTGTGTCATTTAAGTGCTTGTGCATCCTTAATACAAACTAATGAAGGCTTGCTGGGGGAAATAATTCATTTGTGTGTCAGAGAAGTGATTGTGCATACTTAGACAAGCAAGTTTGCGGATTGCAACCCCAATATCAAACGTGAAGCATCGAATGGATGTGAGTACTACATGGATGTTGGACTAAGTTATAAAACTACCTCATTAGCAGACTATGCTTTACAATATTTATGATTTGTATCGCATTATTTTCCAGGCCTCGTACATTTGTGTAAATAGCCTCTATGAATTGTACCTTTGCAATGCTCATTCATAAGCATCAGGAATAACTCTATCGCAGTTGTGTAAGCGACTATGAATATTGCCCAAACTATAACTGCCCAGATATGATGACACCACTATAACTCAGCTGAAGAGTTACTACTTTAACCTTTGTACTTAGTTTTTCTACTTTTTAGTAAAATGTGTTTAAAACTGTTATTTACTGCTAAGTTATAAATTTTGATGCTGAGTTCTTGTATTATAAACACTATAATCAATTTGTGACTGAAAAGAGGTTCAGGTTGTCCAGTTCACCTTCCAGCAAAATATCAGTACATCCATATAAAGTACTGTGTTATTATAGGTTATACAACAACTTTATGCCTTTCTTGATTTCAGTAAGATAGCCAATGATGGTATAACTGAAAATAATCATAATTTATACAGAGTTTTTCATGTAGGCTGTGTTTCACAGCAGTCTGCCAGTGCTGGTAATGGGTAGTGGAGAAAGTAAATATAAAATATGTATTTACTCTCATGTTTAGTCACAGGAAATTGTAAATAGTGTTATTAAACGGCTGTCCGAATATGCTTGTTAGTCCCTGTTCTTAGTTTTGCAAAAAGTCAAATAGAGACCAAACATCTCTATAGTGGTCTTTGTAAAATTATATAATTTATACTTGCAATGCATCCGTTAATCCATCCTCTGCAAATGGATAGCATGGCTGTACAGTCATTAAGGTTTCTGCCTAAACTCCAAGGTTCAGATCTGGTGTCTGGTCACTGTATGGGGTTTGAATGTTCTCTTCATGTTTGCTTAAACCTTTTCTAGGTACTCCATTTTTAACTCTCACAAAACATAATGGTTGATTGAAAACAGTAAAATATACATTATATTTAACCCTGCCCTTGTGGCTCAGATTGTGGTCAAAGGGATGCATAAAGGACCAGTTTACTTACATGATCCATAACTGAATAAATTTGAATTTAAAGATGTGCATGCTCCTTATGAGCTTCATTTATAACCTAGCTGCTCATCCTGTATTTTTCAGCAGTGACTAAACCTCAGCATGTATCTCACTTTCACAGCTCCTACTTAGTTCATGTCTTTTCATTACACTGTTCTTCTACCTGAGCGCCAGACAGGTAACTAGACCTAGTTAATAAACTAGTTTATTGCACCTTATTGCTCTCACCAGCCATTGTTCCACTTCACTTTTCCTGCCATCCACGTAGTAACAATTTACTTTACCTGACCTCTTCCACCTCTTACCAGTTGAAGTCCCAGTTCCCTTCTTATTCCCTTGGACCATTAAACTATATAAATTGTCCCTTCATTTCCTCCATCTGGATCTCTGTTTGCCCTCCTTTCTCCGTCAAATCATGTCACTTTTACTTCCCATGCTGTTTATTGTATCCACTGTCCTTGCCTTGGGAACTCATTTTCTGTCAAATCTCATATGTATTTTTGCAATTGTTATTCATTCCGGTTCTTTCTCTTTATACCCAGAGTTGATACTGCTGCTCGCCTCTCACATGTATTATCGCAATCACAGAATGCACTATCTATTTCTGCACAAACATGCCTTCTGCTTACACTTCATTTGTTATATCAGCTACATCTACTCTAATATGTGCATGTTTCCTGTTCCATTCAGCTGCATTAAAGTTTAATTCATGATTATCCATCAAAGGATTATCTTTCGAAGGACAAATGCACTAGCAAACAAAGGTTCAAGCCCCCTTGCAACACCCATGTGAGGAAAGACCATCCATATACCCTAATGTATATATACCAACTCAGTAGTCACACAAGAGTAGAGAAAGTGCAACACCACCATTCAAGTGGTTTTCAGTGATTAAGTCATTGCACTGCCTTCTGTCACATTCGGTTTCCCTTAAATTTTAATATTTGTTTATTTGTGTAATATCTTCTTTTTGCTTCAAACTCTTCTTTCTTCTGAGACTTTATTACTGAACAGACCCAGTTGTCACCTACTCCAGTACATGCTTCATTGTCTACATTTTGCACTTATAGGTTCATAGGTTCATACTAGAACTATACCCATTATTTTGCTGTGCCTCTGTTGAGCAGTGACACTGAGGTAATCCCTGGGTATATATCCATTGGTCAAGATTTCTCTTGAACAAGGTACAGCATAGGAGTCTTTGGGTGATGAATCTATCCCTCCAGCATGTCCTATTAATAGCCGTGTCGAGGTTTAAGTCTCATCTAGATTTTTGAGGTGAAGCATATTCATCAAATATGTTAGGCAAAGGTCACCTCTGAGCAACAGATGTTTGGGTGAGGAACTTTTGTGGCCTCTCCAGCTGCTGCAAGTGTCGGGTCAGATACATTCGAATGGGGCATTGTACTCAATCATTGGTCTGATGAGTGATGAGTATAGGGAGACTATGACCTCCCTTGATCTAGATGAGAATCCCTTCATGATAAGATGGGCAATGTAGAAGGTCTTCCTAACTACTTTAGCTACATGGGTGTCGAATGACAGACTACTATCAACCTGGGTCCCCAGGTCCCTGATAACTTCTTCTGTACTCAGTGGATTGCCACCTATTTGGTAGCTAGGGGTATGACTATGCATTTTTGGCATTTAACTTTAGGCCATGGCTCTGGCACCAGTTATCCGTTTCTGTGAGACCCTTCTGAAGGATATCTGTGTCCAGTTTGCAGTCATCTGCAAACTTTGTCAGCCATAACCCTCCTGTGTTTGCTTGTACTTTGGAAAAGTAGATGCCAAACAAGAGTGGGCCCAGGACTGAGCCCTGTGGTACACTACTTGTGACAGGCTTTGAGTCTGTCATGGCGCCAGCAACTCTGACCCTGTGGGTTCTGTCACTCAGCCAGTTTGCAACCCATCTTGTGATGTATGGGTTAACATTTAAGCTGATGAGTTTTTCAATGATACCAGTGGGGTATTGTATCAAAGGCCTTCGCCAGATCGAGGTAGGCTGTATGGACTGCCTTTCCCTCATCAATGGCTTTGGTGACTGTTTCGAAAAAGTCAACCAAGTTTAGAAGGCATGATCTGCCTTTGACAAAGCCAAACTGGGATGGATCCAAAGTCTGCAAATTCCCTATGTCTTTATTTATGAGGTCCATTATGATCCTCTCCATGGCTTTGCAGATAAGGCTTGTCAAGCTAATGGGACGGTAATTTCTTTGTGAAGTGGGACCACAGTTGCAGATCCAGAGGTAAGACTATGATTAAACAGCTGTCCTAGCTGTGGGTTTAATTCCTCATTGAGTTCGTGGAGCACACAGCCGGGGACACCATCAGGTCCCATGGATGCTGTGTTTTGCTTTGGAGAGAGCAGTTCTCACTTGGGCGTTGGAGATGTTTGGGGGTATAGATATCTCTCCTTTGGGGAAGTTTGCACTGAACCTGTCAGCCAGTATGTTGGCAATGTCTGTAGGATCAGTAATCTTCACATCATTTTGAACTAGTTCTGAGCATATCTGGGAGTTTCCTCCCAGGTTTCTAAATATAGCTAAAGAAGGCCTTATGATTGTCTTTTGAGTCTTTAGCTATTTTTCTCTCAAAATTTGCTTTGGATGATTTTATGAGAGCTCTTAGTTTTTTATTTATAGTGATCAAGGGTGTCTTACCTTTTAAGGATTTTGCTCTATCTTGTAGTAGCTTCCTCCTTTTGTTGTAGAGTTTGTTTATGGCTGGGGTCCACCAGAGTGGACGCTTGCCTTTGGTACAAAGAGTCTTTGTTTTGCTTGGGATTGCCTTATCCATGCAGTCCTGCAGGTGCTGGTAGAAGGCATTTGTAAGTGATTCAGCGGCTTGAGTACTGTTTTCCATCGGCTCGGGGGCCTTAAAGGAGACCACACTAGTCTTTAGAAGTGTGAAGTGTTCTTTACTGTGGTCTTTTTTATTTCAGGTGGGGGTGGGATGAGGACCTCCAGCAACATTACTTTGTGATCTGATCTCACCAGTGAGGGGTATACTTCCGGTGTTGAACATTGTGCTCCCATGTTCGTGATGATGAGATCAAGTATGTTTTCTCCTCTTGTGGGGATGGTGACTAGTTGTTCCATAGCATTTGAGTTTATGAATTCCAGGAACTTTGTTTGGGCTTGAGTAGTGTTCCCAGTCTATATTAGGGTAATTGAAGTCACCTAGTATGATGGTGTTTGGTGATACATTTATCCCCTCTAGTGTTTTCAGGAAGGCCATGTGAGGTTCCTGAGTTTGTGGCCTGTAACATGCTACAATTTGCAGAGCAGTCTTGCCTATGGTTAATTGCACCTGGATGGTTGCCACCAGTCTTGAGGTGTGGGTGTCTTTGATGAATATGGATACCTCCTTTCTTGGTATTGTCTGGATTTTGGGGCGGAACGCATGATAAGAGGTAAAACCTGATAGTGCTGGGGTGCTCTCAGGAGCCTTGAACCAGGTTTCTGTCACTGCATGTTCTCCATACTGAGAAGGGCCTTGCATTTTGAGATTTAGACTTCTGGCATTGAGCAGCATTACCCTTAGTTTTTTCCTTTTTGTGTTCTAGGGTGGTAGGTTTAGAATTTGAGCCTTGCCTAAAAAGGCACTATGGGGTGGCAAGAGCCTTTGCCAATATCCGAATCCCAGGGTGACAGTGGCTTGTCCAGCATGTCATCCCAGGCAGACAGACATTGGATCCCCTTTGAATGACACCAGAGTTTAAGCCAATTGTTAAAGCTGATCATCTTATCTCTGTATTGTGGCATCATTCTTGGTGAAGGTAGGATACTGCTCAAGGTCAGGGTCATACCTGCCTGGGCTACATAATCAGAGAGCTCCTCAATGTCTCTTTTCATGTAGTCTTACACCAGCGTGGACAATGACTGAGTCATATTTGTACCTGCTGTTGAGAGACCTGAGTGCGATTCTAGCGCCGACAGGCAGCTTACTGTGACCTTCTCCTTACTCAGTCTGGTGCAGTGTGTCTGACTATGGAGTCACCAATGACTAGTGTGTCTGGCATTGTGTTTGGCCTTAAGGGCTGTGACTGTTTGACACTCTGACTGTGAGGTCTATGTGTTGCAGGTGTTGTGTTCTGAGGTGGTGGTTGTTTGGGTGTCTGCTTTGGTGGCCTCTGCTGTTTTGGTAGATTTTTGATCAGAGCCGAGTATGTCTTTGTGTGTTTATGTGTATGATTTGAGGTTGTGATGGTACTATGTGAGACTGGGTCTATAGTGTGTGTGGTAACCTTCTCCTCCTGACTGGTCTTGCCAGTCCTATGTTGAGAGAGCTCAGCCTCCAGTTTGGCCGTATAGTTGCATCTCTCGCATGTATTTGTGTTTTGTGGGAGGAGGAGAGGGTTGTCTGTGTACATGAGGCAATTGTAACATTGCCTCAATATTAGGTTCACCAGCTGAGCAGGAGAGGACCCTAGCAACTGATCCCGCGACATGCTAGAAGGACTAGACAAAAAACTTTAAAAGAGATTCCGGGGAAATGGGGTTTGCCTTTTGGGGTGCTATCTATAAGAGTGCCGTATCAAGGTAATAAGTACTGTAGGAGCAAGTGCTAGGTTTAACAGATAGAGAAAAGTCTACTTGGAGTCAAGTAGAGATGATCTTTTAGGTATTAGAGAAAGTGCTAGTAACAGGGATGCTTAAAGGTAAGATTGAAAAGAATGCACTCTGCAGTGTGCACTAGAGAAGTTAGATATGAAAGTAGGTAACTTGAGTTTTACCTGTTTAAAAAGTTAAGGTTTAGTGGAGAGTTACTATTTTTAAAACAGCAAGATGGACTGAAAGGGGTGGTTACTTTTGTATTTTGGTACTATGAAATACTGTAGGATGGCCAATAAATTTAAATAATTGAAGGGGTGGGATTTCAAAAGTGATGGTTTTGTGATTACTCACATAAGCCATGTTAATAAGTTGCTTTTTTGCAATCGTTCATGTGTTGTATACCTGTACATTTTCATTCTATATTACTTTATCTGCCTTTTCAACAAATATCACGTTGTATATATAATAACTGTACTCCTAAATACAATTGTTTCATCTCACTGGATGTCAATTCGGGTCATACTGATCAAAAGACAAATAAATATGTGTGTTCAAATGACTGTTAAATTCATAACACTAGCTCTTAGCATTCATAACATAGTTACAAAAGACGAACATTTTCTTATTTAATGCAATAATACCTCTACAGATAGTATCCCCACCATGACTCCAATGTAGTTAGTAATGGAGCTCCTTCTATGGGCTTACTTCAGAGGTGCTAAGTATTTCTACTGTATACAAATGTAAGCAGGTTTATCAAAATTATTTTTATGTCTGTTTAACATGCTGCCTATGTATTTTCATTCATTTTTGTGTATGTAGAACAATACATTTACTTATGCACGCACTGGCAAATTTCAATTTCTAGCATCTTGCATGTACTTTTCTTTAGTATTCTTGCTGTCCATCATGAGGATAATTGCGACATCTGTAACTGTCCTGTTTTAAGTCTCTGTCTTGCCTGAGGCATTCACATACTTTATTTATTTTGCTTAGTTTATTTTTTGTTTGTTAACTGGGAAGATGGGCTAGTTCAGGAACACTTTTCAGCCAGGACTTGGGCCCAAAGAGTACATGCATAATACAAAAGAAAACATATTCCCAAAAAATAGTACATGCAAAATATTGTAGCATTATTAACAATTCAAATACATATAAAGAAACAATGAAAAAAGTATATATATTGTATACATGTCTGATAATTAAATACATGACACCTGTAGTGCAAGTGAACTGAGATGAAGCTCATACAAGCCAAATCATCAGATATGTGAAATAACTACTTCTAATGATCTATGTGGTTATGAAGTTTTGCAGTGGCATATAACATGCTGAAAAAGACAAAACAGAAAGGAAAAAAAGAGAAAAAGTGTGTCAGTTGGATACTTTAACAAAGAAGCTTAAATGTGTATATTTAACAGCAACTAATTAATGACTGGTTTATTTTCTTTAACTAGATGGGTATGAAGAGATTTTCTGCAGTGTTGCCGGTTGTCAATTTGTCTTATATCTTCAGGCAGTGAGTGTCAGCCCTGGCAGTCAGCACAGTGGACACCTATGAGCTGCTTTGCCTGAATTTGTGAAATGTTGGTGGGTTAATATTAATGCTGAATAATCTGTGGTACTATAAAAAAATCAGTGAAATATACAGAGCAAAATCTTAAAAATAGCAGTCATTGTTGCAGTAAAACAATGTCAATGCTGTGGGCCTTGGAGTGAGCAGTTAGTAAGCTAGTAGGCATGCCAAGGCATTGATGAGAGAGAGAGACAAACATTTAATCAGCACAAGGGACAGACAAATCAAGATCCACCAAGTTTATGAACACAACAATGGCATGATGGGAAGGTTGGGAGAAAATACAACTATATGTCTGTTTTGAGAATGAAAATAAACTTAGCTCTTTCTTTTTTGAAAGGCAAGCTATGTTATACTCAGCCAATTAACATACACTGACTAGACTGCATGAAAACATTCAGTAAAGTAAGGCTTGGTTTTCTGTTATAACTAGTCCTTTCACAAATTAAGAAAAATAAACTGAGCTTGGCATTAAATCAAATATGAACTCAAAATGTAAACATAAGTTAAGTCTATCTTCAGTATTATATTGACTCTAATCTGAATGATGGTCTTTTATTTATTTTTCTGTTACATAATATCATATTTAAATAGCTTTATTATTGTAATATTAACTTATTGAATTCATAGTGAATTATTTTTAATTGTCTGTTATCATTTTATATGATTTTGTGTGATGTTATCATAAAGAAGGATCTGAAAAATAGTTGTGAAGTGTGCATCAGCTTTACAATATTTTAATTGGCATGTTAGATGTTTTATTCTCTTATCTGCTATAGAACTGTTAATTATCTTATTCTGAAATCAAATTTTAAACTAGCTTACATAGTCAAGTCAAATGTATTTACACAAGAGAGTGTGTCTATAAGTTGATGCCTGGGTTTTATTTAGTTAAAGAACAGTGACTGCATCTCAGGGAATACTTATGCCAACCATTGTAACAAAAACAGAAACATTAAGTGCCCATTCAATACACTCCGAAATCTCAGTGATCAGAGAAAAGGATGTCTATATTCTCAGAGATCACCAGCTGCAATGATGTGATGGCGTGGATGGATAGCTAGTTATAAATAATTATGGGTATAATTGACAGCATTTAAAATCTTATTACACAAGATAACATCATAACATCTGTGCATTGATATTCTCCTTCATATGACATAATTAACCATCCAACAATAATAATGAAACTTATGACATCATGACTACTGGATCTAGACTGTTCCGCAAAGAAATTTCAAACTCCTAGAATGTGATGAACCCTAATACCTAAAACAAATAACCAAATCACTCAAGGGTGAAAATTCAAACCATAATTATTTTTGCAAGGGGATACAAGCACTATTGCACCACCCAATATGGGATTCAACCTCCTACATACTCAGTGGACTTCTTTAACTGATGTAGATTCTAATACAATGCGTTAAGTCAAGATTAACTTTATGTCATAGGTTCATAGGTTCATAGGTTCATACTAGGCTATCTGCCCTGGGACAATTATAAGCCTAGCCCGATTCTGTATGGCTTATGCCACCCCTTGATTTGAGCATACTGTGCCCTTTTTAAGGTTTAGTTTACTGTGCCTCTGTCTAATAGTGACAGGGGAGTAATCCCTGGGACAAACCTATGATCCCCCATCCACTTATCGAGATTCTTCTTGAAGAGATTCAGTGAGGTGCTCTGCCTCACATGAACTGGAATTCTATTCCAGAGCGAAGGGAGCCTCTGGGTTATGAACCTGTCCCTCCAGCAAGTTCTATTTATTTCTGTGTTGAGGTTTAAGTCCCTCGAGCATGTGGCTCTAAGGGATTTAGATTTACTGAGGTGGAGCATGTCCATTAATTCTGGATTTGACATAGCTTTGTATGTCAGGCATAGATCGCCAGGAAGTGTATGCAACTGAGTAGAGCTGGAGTCTTTTTAACCGAGCAGCATATGGCATCTGTTTGAGACCCTTGATCCTCTTGGTGAGATACTTTTGGGGTCTTTCAATTCAATCCAACAGCAATAACATAAGTGTCTTGAAAAATAAACATATAGCAGCGTCTTTAGTGAGAACAAGCAATCTGCAACCTTAGCGCTTTCACCCTTATAACAAGGGCATCATCAGAGTTATACACCATCTTTAAAAACACTTGTTTATATATACCAAAGTTAATAAACACACCCCCTTCAACAACCAATAAAACCTCAGTTAAGTTTTTTTATAAAAGGACTCAATTGACTATAAAGCCTATTCATACATTTCTTGAGCGCATATGTAGTCACTCTAATGTAAAAAATGTGATCTGTATAATGATATACATTAGTATATTACAATTGTTAAAAATCATTCGACATTACTACAAAAAATAAAATAAAATCTCTCAACATTCTTGTAAACAATGTAGTGTGTCTCGAGAAAGAACAGAAACACATCCTCAGCATGTTTGGTCCACCTCTATAATGAAGTAAACAACAAAAACAAAATCTATACAATATAAACATATAACAAGAAGTTTACAAGAATGTTGAGAGATTTTATTTTATTTTTTGTAGTAATGTCAAAGGATTTTTAACAATTGTAATATACTAATGTATATCATTATACAGATCACATGTTTTACATTAGAGTGACTACATATGCGCTCAAGAAATGTATGAATAGGCTTTATAGTCAGTTGAGTCCTTTTATAAAAAAACTTAACTGAGGTTTTATTGGTTGTTGAAGGGGGTGTGTTTATTAACTTTGGTATATATAAACACGTGTTTTTAAAGATGGTGTATAACTCTGATTATGCCCTTGTTATAAGGGTGAAAGCGCTAAGTTGTGGATTTTTGCTGCTTGTTCTCAATTAAAGACGCTGCTATACGGGGATTCCTGCTTGGTTTATTTTTTAAGACTTTTGGGGTCTTTCTAATTGCTGCAAATGTCGGGTGAGGTACATCCCAAAAGGGGCATTGTATTCTATGATAGGCCTGATGAGGGATGAATAAAGGGGCACGATTACCTCTCTTGATCTAGATGTGAAACCCTTCGTGATGAGGTGGGCTATGTAGAAGGTCTTTCTAACCACTTTGGCAATGTGGTTTTCAAAGGAGAGATTGCTATCAACTTGGGTCCCCAGGTCCCTAATAACTTTCTCTGTACTTAATGGGTTTCCGCCTATGTGGTAATTTGTGGGCACATTGTTTTTGCCAAAGGGTATGACTATACATTTTTTGGCATTTAGCTTTAAACCATGGCGCTGGCACTAGTTATCTGTCTCTGTGAGACCTTTTTGAAGGATGTTTGTGTCAGCTGGAGAGTTGATTATGGCGCTCAGTTTGCAGTTGTCTGTGAACTTGGTGAGCCATAGTCCTCCCACGGTTGCCTGTACCTCGGAAAAGTATATACTGAACAAGAGTGGTCCCAGGACAGAACCCTGTGAGATGCCGCTTGTGACCGGTTTCGAGTCTGACATGGCTCCAGCAACTCTCACTCTGTGGGTTCTGTCTTTGAGCCAGTTTGCAACCCATCTTGTGACATAGGGGGTTATATTTAAGCTGGATAGCTTATCTATGATGCCCGAGTGGGGTATTGTGTCAAATGCCTTTGCAAGGTCCAGATAGGCTGTGTGGACTACCTTCCCTTCATCTATGCCTTTGGTGACTGTTTCAAAGAAGTCAACCAGGTTCAAAAGGCAGGATCTGCCCTTGACAAAGCTGAACTGGGTAGGATCTAGTGTCTGTAGGTCCCCAATGTCTTTGTTTATGAGCTCCATGATGATCCTCTCCATAGCCTTGCAGACTAAGCTAGTCAGGCTTATGGGGCGATAGTTTCCAGGGTCCGTAGAGGCTCCACCTTTGTGGAGTGGGACCACTGTTGCTGTACGCCATTCTGTGGGCACATATCCTGTAGTGAGGCTGAGATTGTATAGCTGTTTTATTTGAGGGATTTGTTCCTCTTGTAGTTCATGTAGGACGCAACCTGGGACGCCATCTGGTCCCAGGGAAGCAGTGTTTTTTGCTTTGGAGAAGGCAGCCTTCACCTGAGCATCTGAGATGTTTGGGAGGCAGCCCTCTGCCGGAATAGATACTTGCTCTTTTGGGGGTGAGGGGGTGGAGAAGTTTGCACTGAACCTGTCTGCCAGGATATTGGTGATGTCTGTGGGTTCAGTGCATTTTTTGTCATTTAGAATCAACTCAGAACAAGTCTGGGAGTTGCATCCCAGGTTTCTAACATAACTGAAAAAAGCCTTATGATTGTCTTTGGTGTCCTGTGCAATTTTTCTCGAAGCTGGCCTTGGAGGATTTTATGAGGGATCGTAATTTTTGCTAGTACTGATCAGAGATGCCTTCCTATTAGGATTTTGCTCGATCATGTAGTAGCTTCCTCCTTCTGTTGTACAGTTTATTTATGGCAGGGGTCCACCAGACTGGACGCCTGCCTTTGGATGATTGGGTCTTGGTTTTGTTTGGGATAGCATGATCCATGCATTCCTGGAGATGTCTGTAGAATGCATTTATATAGGATTCTGCAGTTTGGGCTGTAGTTTCCACTGGCCCTGGGGCCTTGAAGGATTCCACTTCGGTTTTCAGAAGTGAGAAGTTCACTTTTGAGAAGTTTTTCACTGTGGTTTTCTGGGCTGGGGGGTGGGGTCGGGATGTGGACATCCAGTGAAATTAATTTATGGTCTGATCTTACCAATGAGGGATATACTTCTGGTGTGGAGCATAGAGTCCCCATGTTGGTAATGATCAGGTCTAGTATGTTGTCCCCTCTTGTGGGAGTGGTGACTAGTTGTTCCATTGCATTTGAGTTTATAATTTCCAGGAATCTTTGGGCTAAGGTGCTGGGGCTTGAGTAGTGCTCCCAGTCAATGTTTGGGTAGTTGAAGTCACCCAATATAATGGTGTTCGGAGAGATCTTCATGTTCCCCAATGTTTTCAGGAAGGCGAATGGGATTCCTGACTTTGAGGGTGGTCTGTAGGATGCTATAAACTGAAAAGCAGTCTTGCCCACTGTTAGTTGCACATGGATGGTCTCCGATACCGTTGCAATGCCACTAACCTGGAGGTGTGGATATCCTTGATAAATATAGAAACTCCCCCTCCTTTTGTGGTTCGGTCCGGGTTTTGGGGCTGAAAAGCATGATATGAGGTATAGCCTGATAGTGCTGGGGTGCTCTCTGGAGCCTTGAACCAGGTTTCTGTCACTGCACAGATATCGATGTTCTCCATACTGAGGAGAGCTGCGTGCATCTTGAGGTTAAGACTTCTGGCGTTTAGCAGCATTACCCTTAGTTTCTTGTTCCTTGTGCTGTCTATGGGGGTGGGTTTGACTTTTGAGCCTTGCCTAAAAAAGGCACTATTGGGGTGGCAAGAGCCTTTGCCAATATCCGAAAGCCCAGTGGTGACAGGTGCAAGCCGTCCCTAGCGAAGCAACATGGCTTGTCGAGCATGTCATCCCAGGCTGACAGACACTGGATCCCCTTTGAATGACACCAACATTTTAGCCAATTGTTAAAATCGATCATTTTGTCTTTGTACTGTGGCATCATTCTAGGTGAGGGTAAGATGCTGCTCAAGGTCAGGGTCATACCAGCCTGGGCTACATGATCAGAGAGCTCCTCTATGTCTCTTTACATGTAGTCCAGGGAGGTACGTCTCAGGTCATTCACACCAGCATGTACAATGAGTGAGTCATATTTGTATTTGCTTTGGAGTGACCTGAGTGCTTATGTGTCGGATCCTAGCACCCGACAGGCAGCTCACCGTGACCTTCTCTTTATTCAGCCTGGTGAGCGGGATGTCAGTGTGTCTGACAATAGAGTCACCTATAACAAGAGTATCAGGTGTGTTATTCAGCCTTAAGGGCTGTGGCTGCTTGGCACACTGACTTTGTGGGTTATGTGTTGTGTGTGTTTTGTTTTGAGGTAGCGTTTTCTTGGATGTCTGCTTTGGAGGTCTCTGTTGCTTAGGTAGATTTTTATTTAGAGCCTCCGAGTATGTTTTTGTGTATTTATGTGTTTGGTTCGCTGATGTGGTGGGACTATGTGATACTGGAATTGTGTTGTGTGAGGTTACCTTCTCCTCCTGACTGGTTACTGTAGTGAAGCAGTTTCTGACTGTGTCAAATGACTGAATTATTTATTAGAGGAATTTAATAAAGCCTACATGTTTTTTTCTTTCGTATAGGCATCACGCTGTGATGCTTTTATGGATGTGAACATTTTAAGATTCAATAAGCACTGCTGAGTTGCTCCCATGCACGAGTAAACACAGAAAATTCTGTGGCATGCAAATCGTCTCATAAGCAGGTGAGTCTCATGCAGATGAGGCAGGTAGAGTGATCCAACAAGGAGAAAGACAAGTGTTCAGACCCCATGTCAGTGTCTGCCGTGTATGCAGGTAAACACAGAAAATTCTGTGACATGCAAATCGTCTCATAAGCAGGTGAGTCTCATGCAGATGAGGCAGGTAGCGTGATCCAACAAGGAGAAAGACAAGTGTCTGCAGTGTATGCAGGAAAACTCCTGTATACAGGAGTGTAGACAGATAAAAGGAGGTGTAAAACTGTAGATACAGGGACATAAATCCCCTGAAAATGTAATAGCACATACACATATGAGCAAAACTATTATCCTGTATGTCAGAAAGATTAACGGGAATAAGTTAAATTACATTTTTTAATAATCTCAGCATGTTTGCACTATGCACTGCAGTTTACAAACATGCTTTGTAGAAAAACAAAAATGGAAAAAAATTATTTAATACTATGTGACAGAAATGTACAGGACCTTTGGGTGGGATCCCTACAATGGTGCATTGCTGCAGTTGCTAATGTGATAGGACTATGAAGTGTGTAGTTTCCAGGCTGTGAGCATAGATATGTATGCAAATGAGGTGGAGTTACTGAATAGCAGAAAGGAGTAATCATGTCCACATATTCCCTTCGTGTAGGCTCTTAGACCCATGTTGATGTTTACACAGGATGCAGCTGACATCGGGGGGGGGGGTTCTCACTTCTAATCTCTTTTAAGCTTTGGTGCATGTGTTTGCATGGTATGCCACCATGCTGAGCATGTCTGAAAACCAAATGTATTCAATTAGACGTTTTGACCCTTGTATAAGCTATGGTACACAGCATGGAGCTGTGGCCGGTGCCGTGCACTGAAATAGGACCATTAAATGATGTTAATTATATTGTAGGTAGGTGGAATGCATCATAGCTAGCCAATCACCCATTCTGTACCTACAGCAGAGCTGTATAAAGTATGCATACACCCTACATTCTGATTTTCCACAATGGTCTGCACCATTGGAGTACAGACTTGGACATTTCAACTGTGATAATACTAGGGGCTGCTGCAGCTCTGCTACATTTGTATGTGATATATGCTGAAGTCAATGCAGCTGGTGCTGCTGACAATAGGCCTAGGCAGAGAAGGAGAAGAGTGTTCAGGCCCAGGGTAACCTTCCAGGAGCTACATGAGCTGGAGATTGTAGAGTGCTACAGGATGGGTAGGGACATACTACAAGAATTCACTGAGCTCTGCTGCCCTCAACTCAGACCCAGAGCCAAAAGAGGGGAACCCATCCCAGTAGAAACAAAGCTATGTGTAGCCCTTAGAATACTAGCTACAGGTACTTTCCAAAGATCAACTGGGGACATGATGGGGGTCTCACAGGCATCTGCATCCAGGGTACTCCAGCAGTTCATGGATGCCATGCTACCACATGCCAGTGAGCACATATTTTTTCCCCTCACTGCTGAGACAAGGACCAGCAATATGCAACACTTCTACCATGTACCATACTATCCTGAAGTACTGGTAACATAGATTGTATTCCTGTACACATTAAGGCACCACCCAGAGATGAGGGTAGAGTCTATATCAACCACAAGGGATGCCACTCCATCAACTGCCAGGTCATGTGCAATGCCCAGGGGATTATCCTGAATGTGTGCCCTGGCAGCCCTGGCAGTTATCACAATTTCCATATCTGGCATGCATCACAGCTGTACCAGATGTTTGCTGTGGGGACATCCCAAACAGCCATTTACTGGGGGATGCTGTCTATGCCCTGGAACTGTGGATAATGACACCCATCAGAAATGCACACACACCCATGAAAAAACGTCATAATGAGGCACACACACAAATTAGAAACATCATACAGCATGTGTTTGGGCTTCTGAAGTCACGGTTATGGTGCCTCGATGCATCTGGTGGAGCCCTGTAGAACTTTCCAGCCACATGTGCACATATGTTCAGAGTATGTGTTATTCTATACAATCTGATCCTGTGGAAACAACTGCAGCCAGATCAGAAAAGGGAAGGGATACACAGACCCCCACCAGTGTCTAGGTTACCACAGCCACAGTCACAAGAAGACTCAGAGGAGGAACCCTCTGCTGATGTCCCTGTAGGCAGACATAGGCAGTATGCCTTGGCTTTGCCTAAGAGACAAAGCATAGCACATTCACTGACAACCTAGGGACCTAGGGGCTGACACCTTACTCCTACTCACATACATATATTAAAATTGATGCCAGGCAACCCACACAACCTGTACCTATCCATGTATTGGCTGTGTACTGCTTGCATCAGAAAGAGTCAGCCCTGAACTGCAGTTCTGTCAACTGCTGCAATCACAAGGTAAGTCTCTAACCTACACATTACATACGTAAGGATTAAATACTTGTAAGGATTACTATGATATGATATTGTATGTATGTATTTGCTGCATTTATGCAAGTAAATATAGTGGGCTATTTGGACAGAAGTAACATCCACATGGGACTACAGATACCTAGTCCACTATTATGTGTTCCTTAATATTCACTAGGCCTCATGCATGGAATAATCCGTACATCAGTCAAGGGAGATTTTAGACAATGGGGTTACATGATATTTGGACTATTGTGTATCCCAGCAGAACATGGGGGGTTGTTCCCCCACCCCAAACACAGCAGTGTTCCCATATAACTGCTTTAATAGTAAGTCATCAGTGGTACATCAGCATTCCAGGCAATCTCAGGGCAGTAACACAGAAATTGATCATACATTGTATGCATCACGTAATGCAGGAATAACAATGTACATATGTATGTTGTTGATTGTGTGATGAATGACTCCTTTCTGTCTGGCAGCGTGTGTGGCTCAGTGGACTAGGGGAGTTAACATGGGCAATGGTGTTAATAGTTCTAATCTAGAGGTATCCACATCTTTTAGATGTGAGGTATTATTATGTTGTTTTTTTACAGACTGTCAGTCTCTGTGTGGTGTAACATCATGATGCACCTCTGTCACATATTATGTACATCAGACAGCTGGAGAATGCCATGGACAATTTGAGTGAAGTGCAATACTGCAGAAACAGGGACATATGCCATTGTCTGCAACACACAAAATCCTGGAGTGGAGTACAGGTAGGTGTAGGCAGGAGTCAGTTTGTAAGTACTGACAATCCCACTGGGCATGCTCATATACTTAGAGCGCAATTCTGTTGCTCCTTATTCAGAATTACCTGTTATGTATAGATATGTTTATACATGCATACATATATGTATACATGTCTGTCTGTCACTATCTCTCTCACACATAGTTGGTATATCTATCTCTATGTATTTACAAATATACATATATATATATATATATATATATATATATATATATATATCTGTATATATAGCTATATATATATATATATATATATATATATATATATGTATGTATATATCTGTATATATATATATATATATATATATATATATATATATAAACATACATCTCAGTCTCTCCCATATATCTACATAACCCATATAGATATAATATATATATATATATATATATATATATATATATATATATATATATATATATATATATCATACATACACACAGCTACATTTATATATACATCCCTGTTATATACATAAGTATGTGTGTAGATGTCTGTATTGTCCTACATGGCCTAATAATGGTGAGTAAAGCTGCACTATCACACATTTATCACACATTTATAATGTTGCTCAAAGGATCCAAAGTAAGGGCTCAACAGTACATAATGTACTTACCTGCAGACCCTTGTGCCTGCTGGATGTCACCACACATACAGCAACAGGTGAGCAGGTGGTGTAATGTATAATATTCTCTATGCATGCATGGACAAGGCACATTGTTTCTGTCCACAGGCTTGCCCATCCAAATTCAAATAGCCACATATGGTCATACTGGTAACTGTAGACACATAGCTAGGATAAATAACAGTTATTTCACTGCTAGGATACTAGATGCAGATAACAGTACAAAGCAATATCACTCTGCAGCTCTGCAGGCCACAGATGCTGTTCAACACAAGCCTAGTTTGTATAATCCACAAGTAGTTTTCCTGCAATCATATATAAAACAGATGTCAGCCATGGTGCTTGTGATAACTATAGTGATGTCTAGTGTGTAAGACTAGATAGGTAGGGGTTCTAATATCACTATAGGCTGTGTGTGTGTGTGTGTGTGTGTGTGTGTGTGTGTGTGTGTGTGTGTGTGTGTGTGCGCACCCATGTATCCCCCTCCAGAACAACTGAAAATTCCTCATTGACTATCAAACTCCAATGGTTCTGCACTTTTTGGCCCTGTAAGTTGCTGCTGCCTTCCAAACTGCCTTCTTCTACAAGGCCTAATGATGTTATCTACCTTAAGACTACCAGCTGCCATTGTAACATCAGACTTAAGCCATGGCACATGCGATAAGTACTGTGATCTATATTGAGTAAGTCCTAGATAAGAAGGGGTTCTAATCTCACTCTGGCCTATGTGGTGTGTGTGTGTGTGTGTGTGTGTGTGTGTGTGTGTGTGTGTGTGTGTGTGTGTGTGTGTGTGTGTGTGTGTGTGTGTGTGTGTGTGTATGAGTGTGTATCCCCCTGCAAAATAACTGAGAATCCCTCATTGACTACTAAACTGCAATGGTTCTTTGCTTTTTGACCCTGTAAGTTGTTGCCAGCTTCCAAACTGCCCTCTTCTGCAAGGCCTGATGATGTCATCTACCTTAAGACTACCAGCTACCACTGTGACATCAGACTTAAACCATGGTACATGCAATAAGTACTATAGTCTATAATGTGTAAGATGAGATAGGTAGGGGTTCTAATCTCACTCCAGACCACTTGCTGTGTGTGTGTGTGTGTGTGTGTGTGTGTGTGTGTGTGTGTGTGTGTGTGTGTGTATGTGTGTTCATACAACATAAATATGATCACCTCAGTAACTTACAAAGAGTTAGGGTTTTGTAATATTTTTGTTGTAGCAAGTGATGTGGGCATCCAAATGCCTGACACAACTAGGCATGCTGATGTCATCAAGCATAATATGTCCTAAAGACTTAGTAATAGCAGAGATGAGGTGTGGTGCATGCATCATGTACTGTGTACCATTAGATAGATAAGTGTTCTACTCTACATACAGCCAACTTGCACTGTGTGTGTGTGTGTGTGCCATGCAGTGTCTTGTAAACATTAATTGGAAGTGGTGCTATCCTCAATGTAGCCAGGTTTGTGCCTGTAAGCTGAACACCTTAACTACTATGTCAGCCTCCCGTATGTATGGCTATTAGAGCATTTTACATCAGCTTATGGAACCATAGGACATTTGAACTTCACTAGCATAATGGCCATACAGCCCTCACAATCCACAAACTTTATACTCTTATGTACATGACCAGCACATATTGCCCCTGTCCAAGAGGGACACAGGTAGAAGCCCTGTGGTAGAATGACAGTCACCCAGCCAATCAGACAGATGGCATCTGATGAGGTGCTCTATTTGCCATTAGGCAGGGTTCTATTTCAAAGGTGTGTTAAATTCTGCTAGGCAGATCTATTGCACCAGCATGTATTACTAATGTCACAAACTAGGTTAATGTCCTTAGAGTGAGCAATCAATGTACCATGAAACATACAGATATGCAGCATTTACAATCAAGCAGGGTCGCACGTTGCCCAGTATGCAAGGCAGAGATCACCTCTGAGTAGCCTATATGCCACAGGCTACAATGACTCTGATTTCAGATGATCCCCAGTGAGCAGATATTGAGGACATGAAGTTCCCTTGTGAGGGATCATACTGTTGTGTGCAATTACCAGTAGTGCTTTGAAAGATACAGTACCAAATGGCCATTGCACTCAAATATTGGCATGCTGAGGGAAGAGTACACGGAGGTTATGAGTATGTCAGTTATGGGTGACTGTGCCCTCGGTTATGACATATGGTTCCCGTCTTACCACTAGGAAGATGTGGTGATCTCAGGTACATTAGGCGTAAACCTGTATAGCCAGGCCAGTGTGCCCAGGTCTATTACCTCTGAGTATGTACATCACATGTTGTGAATGATGTGCTACTTTCCAGGTACATAGTTGCTAGTGATGGAAATTATACTACATATATATTTTCATGGATTTTATGGCCATTAGTATGTCAACTGGCATTTGTTTATGAATAACCCTCTTGTAAGATATTGACATAACACACATACTCTATGACTGCTCACAGTTTGCAGGATCAATCAATGTGGTTAGCCACAGACTATTAGCTTTTGCTTGGATTGTGGTTAAATGGATTGCAAGCAGTAGAGGACCCAGGAGTCAACCCTGTTGAACACCGCTGCTTACAGATCAGCTATTGGAGGTGGACTTCCCTATGTTGTGTATGTGTGCTATCAGTGAGCCACTTAGTGACCCTCACCATGGATGCCTAAGTGGGTGCTTTTGTCAATGATGCCTGAATGGGAGATATAGTCACATGGGTTGGCTAAGACCAGGGGTTTGTATGCCCTGATGTCCCCTCACCCAGGTCTTTGGTGATGTTTAACAGCCATGATCTCCCTGTCAGAAATCCAAGCTGTGTACAGTCAACTGAGTGTAGATCACATATATGTTTGCTGATCAGCTCCATGATGATTTGCCTCACAAGTGTACAGATATGGCTACTCAGCCAAACAGGTCAATAGTTCTGGTGGTCAGTGGATGCACCACCTCTGTGCAAGGGTATAACAGTTGCCTTTGTCCAGTCAGCTGGGGTGCAGCTAATGGTTACAGTATGATTGTAAGGATTTCCCAATGGTGTTAGCAGTCCTTGTCAGATCTCATGTAGGACACAACCTGAGATGTTAGCATGTCCAATAGATGCTGTGTATCACCAACAGAGAGGACATTTTACAACCTGCTCTGTAGATATGGACAGTATGGGACAGGTTGCAGGAATGTCATGTGGCACATGTGGTGGGGACAGGGGAGTGAAGTTGACACAGAACCTTTGAGACAACAGGTCAGCTATGAGTACAAACCCATTATATGTGATATCATTAAGTATGAGTTTACCAATAATCTGGGCCTGTCCTCTGAGGTTGCACATGTAACTTTACTGTGCATTGTGGTTCTGCTTTGTGTGAGTGGCTAATTTTGTCACATACTATTTCTAAATGATGTCACAACAACACTAGGTGCTTCTTTTAGCTGAGGAGGTTGTGCCTTCATTGTAGGGGGGCACCCTTACCCCAACTGTCACACAGAAATGTCCACCTCTTATTGTACAGCCTGCTAATGGCAGTTGTGCACCAGGCAGGTTTGCTGTCCCATGATGAGCTCATTTTCCTCCTGTCAGGTACAGCCCAGTCCATGCAGTTGTACTGCTGCTTACATAATGCATGGGTGTAGAGCTTTGCATACTTGCCTGTCACATCTGAGGGGGAAGTGCAGTCAAGCTATGTAAACCAACCCATAGGAAGCAATAAATTGCTTTGTTGAAGTATATTTCTGTATTTTCTGCAAGGGGGGTTAGTTCTGATGGTGTTAATGGGACTGATCTGTGGTCAAATATCACCAGGGAGGGCCTCGCAATGGGGGGCTGCAGTGGTCACCCATACTGGTAAATACATGATGCAATATGTTGGCTCCCCTTGTGGGGATGTCACAGCACTGGTCCAGGGCATTGTAGTTAAGGACATGGACTAACCTTTGGGCAAGTGAGCTTCAGCATGACTAAGCAACACAGTTGGTGGTCACTTAATGTCACCCCAAAGCATGGTATACTTCTATATCTTGATATACACAAGTACATTCAAATAAGCACAATGGCATCTGAATTCATGGAGCTGTTCCTGTAGCTGGCAATGGCTTAATTAGGTGCCCTTCTAGTGGTGAATAGCACCTGCACTGTCTCTAGGAAATCACAGTGTTTCACTAAATCTGGATGTGTATCTATCCTTAATGAGTATGTATACACCACCTGCATTATCTTGCTCACTGTCAGTTTGAGGTCTGACCATGTAGTCTGGTATGGTTGTGGTGATGTCCACAGTATTGAACCAGATGTCTTTGACTGCACAAGTGTCTGCATATTCCAAGGTGAGGACACCTTCCACAGAGTGGGGTTTAGTATTTCCATTCCCAATGTGCAGCAGCATAACCGAGATGCATGAAGATGGTGTTCTCATTGCAAAGGTTTCCCTCCAGACAGTGCCTATAAGATGCACTGTGGGAATGTCAGCAGCCTTGGCCAGTACTCAAAATCTCAGGGGTGAGAGATGAAGACAATCTCTGGTGAAGCATTGATGTCTGTTGAGTAAGGCATCCCAGGCAGACATACAGTAGATCCTCTTACGATGACACCACATGCTAAGGCAATTATTGACTAACATCATTTTCCTGTGTATGGAGCCATCATCCTAGGAGAGGGTTAACTGCAATTAAATCTATGTGCATACCCATGAGAGACACAGACTGTCTAAGCTCAGTCATGTGTCTGCATACAGTCCGGTTATGTATGTCCCTAGATGTACACACCTGCAGGAGCTATGATGTCAACATTATGTTAACTGATATTCCTTGAGTTGCGACAATGTGTAGTATGGCATATTGTGTCAATCCACAGACAGCTAACTGTGATCTTTCCCATATGTAGCCTGTTGACACAGACATCAATGTGTCTTACGGTGTAATCACCTATGAATAATAGGTGTGATTTTGTGTTTTGCCTCAGGTGTTTGACCGTGAGACAGTGGTGCATGCACTATTATGTGTACTGTGCTCTCAAGAGGCAGGGTTTTCTGAGGTGTCTGTTGTTTGGGAATGTGTCTGGTAAAGAGCTGCACCCATGCAGGTGTGTGTGATGTGGGTGTGGGTGGTGCAGGAGATGAGCTGCGCATGTTGGCAAAATGCTCATTGACATATGTAATGACTGCTGTTTGAGACACCATGGAAGCAAGGTTTGAAATGCAGTCACATCTGTCACATGTTGTGTTTGTGTGCCATAGGAGTGGAGGGATGGGGACACTTTCCACATCTCCTCAGCAGTCATTGATAGTGCCATTAGTAATACTGTCATGCTTGTGTGTGCATCACAGCATGTCATCATTAGGCAGTGTCATGACAGATGTGGAAATGTAAAATCTCACCTTTACGTAGGTCCCCTAACATAACACAGCACCTGACAGTGTACCATATAATGCTTTGCCAGCCATGTGGACCTCGGATTGTCCATAATCCTGTCATTAGACTTGGTCCCAATACCATACCTACAAAGGTGACACTGTGCAAGTCCTGCAAAGTTAGGGTCATGCTGCCAAACCTTTGGGGTTGACAGCCTGACATACAGTGTTTGTAGGTATTCCTTGCAGTGAAGTTGTGGATGCCCATGCATGCATAGAGAACTTGTTCAACTTTGCTGACATTACATTGGCCTTGTAAGCATACCACGCCTGCTAAGCAATCAGACAGCACACTGGTTGTTGTGTGACATGATGTAGGAGCACAGACATGTGTTCCAGGTACATAACTGTAAAGTATAACATTTATTTTATTTATTTATTTACATTTGTTGACCGGGCTAGTCTAACTGGATACATGTCAATTTTCAGTAGAGGCCCGAGGAGAAAAGCTCCAAGCAGACAGGTAAAGACATTATTATACAATAATAATATAGAAAAGCTATCAACATATACAGATAATACCATTATTTGTGATATTTGCAAAAGAGGATGATCAAGAACAAATTTACAATAAATGAAAAAGTGTGATTTTTTTTTTTTTGTAGGACAACATAGTACAGCAAAAACGCCATAGAATAATTAGCAGTAAAGTACCCTGGAGAAGAGAAATAAAGGGGATAGCATGAATGTGTAAAGGTGGAGAGATAAGTCAGGGTTAGTGCAGGGGCAGAGCCAGTGAGTTTTAAATTGTTCTTTGAGATGTTTTTTAAAAAGATTTATGGAAGAGAGAGTAGAAAGTTCACTTGGAAGCGGGTTCCAGGCCTTGCCAACTGTGTTAGCAAAAAGAGAGTCTCCAGCTTTGTTTTTAGATTTAATAGTGGAAACTAGAAGCTTATCGGCTGAGCGAAGAGTAGTAAGGTTTTTGTAAGAGGTAGTCAGATTATTGAGGATTGGGACATTATTAGGGTGGAAAAGTATCTTTTGGGTTATAGTAAGTTGATGATAGAGTAGTTGGTGCTCCAGTTCTAACCATCCCAATTGTTTGAGGTTGAGACAGTGGTGTGTTCTAAAAGGATTGCCGGTAGCAAATCTGGCTATGTTATTATAGCTAGTGGCAAGTTTGTTAAGGTTGCACTACTTTACTATCTAACCCAGAACAAACTACTACGAACAAACAACAACACACACAACACAACAACCACAGCACTACTCTGCACTACTCTCTTTACTGATGATATATTGCATGCACGTAATAACAAAAATATATCATCTGCTCTCTTTCTGGATCTTTCAAAGGCTTTACAGCTGTTGAAAACTGGCTAACAGGAATAAATAAGGTTAGTATAAATGGCAGAAGCATAAAGCAGGGTAGAGATCAGATGAGTTTGGGCTATAGTGGTTCTGGCTGTAGGTGTAAGGAAGGGTTTGATTCTATACAGGGAACACAGTTTTTTGTTGACAGATTTTATGGTAGTGTTGATATGATTGTCATAGCTAAGGTTGGTGTCAATGGTTATGCCTAGGAGACGGGTTGTGGTATCGGGATATGGTGGTTCCATTGTTAGAGGTTATAGTGAAGTGAAATTGTGGTGATTTTAGAGTGGGAGTAAAGAGTAATAATTTTTTTTTTTTTTGCATTCAGGAGGAGGCAGTGTTGCATGAACCAATTTTCAACGGTATGAAATACAGACTGGGTGAGGGTCTGGAGTGTGGTTGGGGACCTAGCAGAGCAGATTAAAGTAGAATCACTGGCATACTGAATGCAGGTGGCTTGAGGAATTTTAGTATTTAGGTCATTAATAAACACTGAAAAGAGAGGAGGGCCTAGGATGGAACCTTGAGGTACTCCAAGGTTTATGGGGAGGGGAGTTGACAGCATATTATCCCAAAGGACTGCTTGATGATGGTTGTCTAAGTAGGATTTAAACCAGAGTAATTCCTGTGTGTCCAGTGAATGTGCTTTTAATACCTCTAAAAGCAGATTATGGTTGACCATATCAAAGGCTTTTGAAAGGTCGATAAACAAAGCGGAGGAAAGAGTGTTATTGTTACGATTTTTGTTTATACAGTCAGAAAAGGATAGCAGGGCAGTTGAGGTACTATGGAATGGTCTGAAACCATGTTGGCAGTTGGCAAGCAAATTGTTGTGGAGAAGATGGTCAAGTAGTTGTTGGTGGATACATTCTTCCATTATTTTAGCTATAGGAGAGAGTAAGGCAATAGGTCTAAAGTTAGAAATGTCAGTTGATATCCCACCTTTGTGTAAAGGAATGATGTGAGATACCTTCCATATAAGGGGGGTTTTACTTTCTGAAATAGTTCTATTAATAAGGATAGAAATAGGGTAGGCTATAACTTTAGCTGCAATTTGCAGGTATTCTGCTGGTATACAGTCAGCAGAGGGGGTGCATGGCTTGAGTTTTAGAAGGAGGTTACAAATGAGGGATGTAGGAATTGGTTGTATGTGAAAAGAAGGAATAGAGTTTGATGTGGTATTAGGTGGGAGGGAGTTGGTGGGTGGTAGAGAATTAGCTAGAGTTTGTATGGCTTCAATAAAGTAGTTATTAAAGGAATCAGCTATTAGTTTAGGGTTATTTGGGGTGATCCCTGATGGGGTGGGAGACTTGGTATGACCTGGATGAAGTAGTTTGTTCATAGCTGACTAGAAATTTTGTGGTTTCTGTTTGTGGGCTTGTTGGAGGTGAATGTAAAAGTTTCTTTTATCTAGTAGGATGTCTTTTTTTGTAGCATTTCTTAATTGTTTAAAGTAAAGGTGGTCAGAAGGGCTTTTAGAGGCTCTCCACTTGGCCCAGATTTTATTTCTTAGGAGGATTTTTTGCCTTGTTTGTTTTGTGAGCCAAGGGGCAGTGTTGGTCTTTATTCTGGATGAGTGATGGGGGGCATGGAAGTCTAGGATTTGAAGGAATTTAGTATTAAAGTAGGTAACTGCTTCATCAAGTGGAAGATGAAGCAGTGGTGACCAGTCACAAGCCTTCAGTTCTGTTTGGAAGTTTTCAGGGTGAAAGTTTTTTTTTGAGCGGGAGGTTTTAAAAATAGTTGGATTGGGCCTATGACGTTTTTGTTTAATTATATAGGTAAGAGCATGGTCACTGATGTCATCAGGAAGGGTTCCTAGCTTATAAGTAGTAGGATGATGTTTATGAGAATCCAGTCAAATAAGGTTTCCTTACCACTTTGATTGTGGATTCTCATATGGGTGGTTATCATTTGTGAGAAACCAAAAAGATTTATGTGGTTAATAGGATTCGGGGACCTACAAGTAGACCAGTCTAAATTAAAGTCGCCTAAGACAATGGTTTCCTGGGGTAGGTGTATAGATAGGCTACTAAGTATATTTTCCACAATACTGATATTGTTTCCTGGGGGAAGGTAGGAACAGACTATGTAGATGGATTTATGGTTATTGATTTGAAGTTTGGCTGAAAGGGTTTCTGCTGTGGGGTTTGTGGGAAGTGGCACATTGAAGGTTGATAGTTGGAGTTCTGATTTATAAAAAAATGGCTACTCCCCCACCTTTTTTGGTAGTCCGGTCTTTTCTCAGGATGTTATATCCTGGGGGTGGGGGGTAATTTCCTGATCTTTGGTTGAAGGTCTAAGCCAAGTTTCAGTAATGCAGAGGATATCAAAGTTGTGGATATCTAGAAGTGCATGAAGATGGATATTTTATTGTTGATGCTACGGATGTTAAGGTGAGTTATCAGAAGGGAGTTAGATGGCCTTGTTAGGGTGGAGGTGGTGTAGGGTTTTTGGTTATGAGGGTTACTGGGGAGTGTTGTATGTGGACCAGGGTTAGGATGGATATCACCATCTAAGAGATGACATTGTAGGGGGTTTTGTATTAGTTTTATGAATTTGAAGTAGTTGTATGGGGGTTTCTTGTCAAGGAGGTAAGTGATATGGGTAGATCTGTGGTACTTTGGAAGGGTATAGCTAGATGTAGAGGTTATGTTAATGTGTTTTAGGGAATTTATATGTGAGAATGTAATGGTTTGTTGGTAGTGGTGGGGGTGTTTTAGTTGAGAATAGTGTTCAAAGAAGGTTAGTGAGAATGCTAGAGTAAAGGCATCTAGAATGCTGGATAGGAGTAGGAGGTATGTGTAAGTAGAATTGTATTTAGAGGCCATCGGGTTGAATGGGTAGGGGTGGTGTGGGGTGAAAGAAGGTGCCTAGTATTGTGTAGGAGTGTAAGGTGTAAAGTAACAGGTGATAACAGAGGCAGCAGAAAGAGGAAAAGAGAGTAGCAGGTGGTGGTGAGCTTAGAGGTGAAGTTTAGTATGAGTTGTTACATAAATTAGGAATATAAGAGTAAATTAAGTGTAGTTGGAATAACTAGAAAAATTAGAGATGGAAGAAGGTGGAAGAGAGAGTTGTAGGAGGATTGAAGCAAGAGTGTTATAGAGGTTACAAATGTAAGAGGAAGGTAGGTTAAGTTGGTAAGTACAGCAGGTAATAGTAAGGTTAGGTATGGGGGTGTAAGGTTACTGAGTATTGGGTAGGAATTATTCTTGTAGGAAATAGGGGGTGTTGAATGGAAGTAGGTTGTGATAGGTAGATAAGGAGCAGGGGGTGTGGTTATGCAAGTATAAAGCTAGCAGTAATGGGATGGGTGGATATGGGGGACATGTGTAGGACATGTAGCAGGTGGACACACATTGGCCAAAGTTGGCCAGTCTGCTGCAGTAGGCCTCACAGCCATGTCATGCAGATATCCACCATTAATCTACTGAAGTGCAGAATGTATGACATGCTGCTAAATTGTCACCTACATTTGATCACTGTCACTGTGCTGCTTGGTTCAGCAAGCTTTGACATCTATGTCAGTGGACATTGCACATTATAGTGTGACACTGCTCTTAATCACCATCTTGTCAGTTCCCTAGTGACATACTACCAACCCTAGAACAGAAGGCATAATACATGCAAAAGCCAAATGATTGCTCAGGTTGCTAATCAAGGCATCTACCTGGAGAAGGGTATGTGAAGCCTACAGAGCCATTCATGATGTGGGACAACTATGTGGATGAACAAACAGGCTGTGTCCTGTGTCTCCTCATGTGCTTCATAGTAACATTTTGCATGTGATGACAGAAAAAGTATTGGGGCATGGTATCCCAGGTGAGAGTGGTTAGCATTATTAGTTGCCAGGCACCAGCAATTCCATGGACTTCCCTGCTTTCCACATTCTTCACAAGGTAATTGTGTCCTTCCAGTACACACTACTTGAGTAGTGTCCAACTGCAGAATACCTGCATAAACCCCCCACCTTACCTACACAGAATATACATATACACTTCCCTAACTGTTTGTCTCCGCTCTGTACAGATACCTTGGATGACTCTTTTCTTGGAACATGATGGAAGTAACTGCAACACTTAGTGTCACAAAGGACAACTAGCATGCATTGCCAAGCAGTATCCCCAGATCTCTCAGTTCTGTGATATGAAATGCCATGAAAGGAGTTAGCATGGATGCAATCAGTAACAATGTCATACGCCTATTAACAGTGGACCAAACACAGTTTATTTTGCTCAAGGGCAGATCATGCCAACCTACCCTAACCAGTGGACTCCATTGAGTGTTACACTATGCAATGGATGATGGGAATGTGACTCACTCAACCTACAATGACATGACAAGGTGTTTGACAATATTAGGCCAGCAGGCCTTGCTGACAACTGTGTAGGTTATTTACAGAGTGGTATGTCAGCTGGTGGATAGCCAAGTGTCTGATAGTCATAATCTGGGAAGATAGCATTGGGTAGACCTACACTACAATGATCCCAGTCACTAGTAGATTTCCCTCAGAGATCATCAATGGAGTACCCCTATAGCCAAAATTCTACATAGAACCAATAGTTATCCAGGATGGGCTGGGACACACATTCAGTTGTTATCAGAGCCACTGTCAAATAGTAAATGCCAAGGACTGCACAATACTATCCTTCTGGAAGTCATCCACACCTGGAAAACATAGTAGTGCCCATACACTGCACACAGCTGAGCCATTACTCATGGACTAATGGATACAGAGAATAAGGTAGACTTTGACTTTCACTGATTGGTAAGATCCATTCAATTTCTTACAACCTATACAGAAAGGTGTGGCATGTAAATCCTAGACTGTCATTGTTATACTGAATGTGGCACTCATGACACCTATCATTGAGTGCAATGTTACCTTTGCTATGTCACTACACAGGTGTATCTTACAACTGCAGCAGCCACACAGGTTCCTTAGTAAACCAATACACATTGTAAATAAAATGTCCTATGCAGTCCGTGTCAAGACCATACATGTGTAGTCTGTTTCCCACATGCTTTGGAGGGGATGTGTATGGCTGTCATATCTATCAGTGTGGTCACACCAACAAGGCATAGGTATGACTCTAACGTGTGTGCAGTCAGAAAATATCTATGCAGTTAGCAATAATGCTGACAGTACAAAAATCCAGCCAGCAGGCCAGGAGTGAAACTTTAGTTAATACATTGCTGTAAATCTACATCTGTAACAAAACAGTGTTGTGCTTAACAGGAGCAGGACTGATTCGTGATGGATCTGTGAAAAGTTGAGGGAGAGGCAATGTAAGTACCACCACATTTTGCACTATAACAAGGCAATGCGTCCATATATCTCACATTCACAGTAGCTACTTTTTTAATTGTGATGTTGGTCAAAATCTGAGCATGAGATTCAAACTGCAGTTAAACCCCTCCCCCCAAAGAAAAAAGACCTGACACCCACGTAAAAGTATGTACACACTGACACACTGAATGCTATAGTATTCTAGTGCTGATCAAATTAAGCCTACCTTCATGCTTCTCTGGCATGGAAACTGTGGCACCAACATGCATGATATATGGTGTGATGGATACCTTTTAGCTGTCACGTGTTCCTAGGTTTATAGGTTCGCCAGGAATTCCGCAGTGGCTGAGAGTGGTTGTTCTGCTACAGGCCTTCCACTGGTAACACCACAATCACTGGCTACATCTGCTGCTCTTCTGCATGCAGCATTAATCATGCCTATTGCACTGTGTCAAACCTGCCATACGTCCTGCTCTGATGACCTATAGTGTTCATGTCACAGACAAGGTCAGCCCACAATGCTGCCCACTGTTCCCTGTTCTGCCTCCCCCTGGACTGTAGAAGTTCATGTTGTTGATGGAGGCCTTCTAGGATTATATCATTCTCTGCATCCATAAAAGGGACATGATGTCTGGCATGGTTTACCTTTATTTAGTTAGGAATCCGTTGTATGATGCACCAAAGTGCGAAAGTACAACGGCAAGATTTGGGAATGTTGAATTTCATTGTTGTGAATTCAAATGAGTGAATTTTAGTGCGCATTCGCTCATTTGCAGTCAGAATTCTGGGTGCAGATCTCACTATAGTGGGGATCGGGATGTGTACCTTTTCCTTTAGTGTGATGTCAGAGTTAGTATATTAATGTAGCAGGGGGTATGGGGACACAGCCCCCCACATGGAGATGCAGGGGGGGTTGGAGACATTAGGAAATGTCTTCGAAGTGTGCATGTTGTGCTGCAGTTCGGAAATGGTCAAATTGGATCTTCTACCATGCCATTTTTGACATTGTACTTCATACACATTTTGAAATTCGCGGAAATAAGTCACATAATAACGTGATCGCAGATTAACCTTTCAACTAAATGAAGGTAAGCCATCTGGCATACATGTTTCCTGAAAGACAACAGAATGGGAAGACATGTTAGGATCGCATATGTGGAAGTACGCTATGTAGACATCCAGCAAGAACAGAATGGCTGGCAGTATCTGCTGTTTGATCACACGTCATATTCCAAAGTGTGCAAACATACTAAGCATGTGGATACAACTAAGATACTAGAGATACTTAGATATTCCAGTGTGTGCCACAAGAGGTAGTGCTGATCATACACCCAACACTGGAGTCCATTGTAGTGTGCCCCCTAGGGGCACCCCCCGATATGTCAAAACAACACTGCCAAACAAATAGCAGTGTGATATTACAACCACTATAAAGGGGCAGTCACGTGAGATGTGTGCCACATTGACAAAAAACATTCCACCCTTGATGCATTGTACATCCTCTGTAGGTGTAACAAATCTAGAGATCAATGACATGTCATTATCACAGATCTAAAAAAGGCTTAATGCTGTAATCCCCATTCCCCCACCATATGTTCACACATATGCATCATGTTGTAAACAAAAAGGTTACATACCTGATGGAGTACAATACTCTTCTGTTGATATGTGCAGATATATAAAGTTTTTGGCAACACATTTACTGTGTGAAGAAAGTAGCATACAGACTGGTTCCCCATAGCCAGATGTTTGACTTTTTAACATGGTTCTCATTACCAGGTGATTGCCTCTTAGCCAGTCTGTGGTTCTCAAATTCTAATTACTGCCAACGCAGTTGATTTTCAGTATAATCAGCCAATGACATGCAACCTCTGAACAAGATATAAGGGCTTCATGTAGATAAGAAGCCCTTTCTGATATGTTGTGCTTGACCTTACTGGGGTGAGGAGACTACTTCATCGCAGAGGGTAGGTCTGTAGCAGCTACTTTTACATAAAGATGTGTGTGCTACAGGCTATAGCTGCTGCTGCAGGTAATAGGCATAGGGAGATAGTGAACACTGTGGAGGGCAACAAGCTGTAAGAGTAACTGTGGGAGGTGTGTCAGCCTTGTTGTACAAGCAGAGCCCGAGTGAGGGTACCCGTTCCAGTGCTGTGGTAGCGTTGTCGCCTCACAGTAAGACACTGTCCGGTTCAATTCTCAGCTAGAGCGTCTTCTGCGTGGAGATATGCATGAATGGGCGTACCTTCGTTGAAGGTTGTGTGTCAGGGCTGGTAACTCGACACGTAAAAATCAACTACCAATCATTAGTGGACCAGAGTTCCGCTGTGGCGACCCCTAACCAGGAAAAGCCGAAAGACACAAACAAATTTAAGGTAAGTATGTTAGACAATGGTTTCACTAGCAGAGTGCTAGACAACATGTTTGTTGTGTCCTTGAGCAATATAGGGGGTAAATATAACATTATGTCACCATTTGGGCAATAGTCAGGCCATGTTTTAAAGTCTGTTACTCATTTGGAATGTGTATGCTGGCAATCCTTGTTACTAGCAGGGGCTTCACATGTGTATGTTAGTTGTGCAGCTGTGCTAATCTGTAATATAATTATGAAAGGATCGAGTGCTGCACTCTGATATTACTGGGCCTCAATTGAATTAACTAAGTTAAAATCCTCTGTGAATGCATATTAATGCATGACCTGACACTTTATGCACTTATAGTATTGCTATAGGGATATGTGAAGTGTGTTCCTATCTGTAGGCCTGTGACTTCCATCAGTGAAAAGCAGACATTTGATTTGAAATACATTGTGTGGATAAAGAATGCATGATTCAGTCACTAATTGCTGGCTTCACAATAATGTAATTTAAATGCTGCACACCACTGGATTTGAACCCAGGGGTGTGTGTGTGGCAAAACATACGATTTGGAAAGTATTTAACAGACTGAGCTACTGAGTCATTGTTACAGCAGGTGTATTTGTCAAGATATAAGTGCACATATACAGGCTGTGACATACTATTTTTTAATATCCATCATTATGTGCTTGGCTTTATATGGATGTATTTCTCCACCAGAGTCCTAGTTGAATGTGTATGTTGCCACTGATGTTTTAACAGGTGCATTTCTAAATGTTGCTGATAAAAGTGCACATTTACCTGCCATTACAGAATACACTTACATCCATTATTCTGTATCTAGCTTTCTAGTGGTGTAGTCTTGCACTAGACTCCAAGTTACACTCCCATTTTTTCCATTACGCTTTTAGCAAGTTTTGCACCATGCAGTGCGATGCGCAGCTCCGCTTAAACACGCTTAATGACTGTAACTTGCAATTAGTATATTTTGCTTAAACCACCTGTTTTAATTAACAGCTGTGTGGCATGGCAGACTAATGCAGTGGTCTTCAGGTGTGGTGGTCTTGGGTTTGAAATAGGGGACAGGTGTTTAGTATCATTTAAAACACATATATCGATATAACTCCATTTAGCTGAGCTTAGTCACGCTGTGTGATGCACATGCACAGCATCACACAAAAAATCTTTAAAGAAAAGAAAAATGGGGAGATAAGAAAGTGGTGAAATGGGGTGCAAGCAGGGGGGAAAACATAGTGAAAGGCAGGTAGGTATGTGCAGGAAGGGTGTAGGAAAGAACCACAGCTATCCATTTCTTGTACAGCAACAACCTGTGCATGCACTTTGACAGAATTTGTAAATGAATTTGGACTGTCACTCCCAGAGAGGGGTGAGGACAACATAACTGCATTGTCAAGCCATTTGGACCAAATTACATTAGTCCAGTGGACATGTGTGCGAAATGGAGAGGTATGTATGGGACGATTCTTTTGTTTTGGGACAGGTGCCCATTTTTATTTTTAAGGTGAGAGTGAAATGTTGTGGAAGGGACATATTTACATGTGGGGAAGGTAAGTTGAGAAGGTGAAGAAGCTTTTGCAGACAGACAAGACAGCAGACAGGGTTGGTGTGTACACAAGAAAGAGGTGAACACATTGGATGGGGAGGGTATTGTGGAATTGCAGTCTCACATATCTCCACAAGGTAGGAGCATGACTCAAGTCCCTACCCATTGGACTGGTGGGGCGGCATTGGTGGAGGCTGGGCTCTGGGGTAAGGCTCCCCCACCAGGGTGGGAAGCATGCCTTCCATCCGGCACAGGTGGTGTCCAAAACTATGGAACACAATCCTGCGCACCAATCCTGGCAGTTCATCACAGGTGACAACTCCTCCTCCACCACCACTCCCAGAGGGGGGCCCAGCCCCGGCCTGTGGGGCAGAACTACCCAACATTACAGGTAGTGCAGGAACCACAGAGGGAGCACGACCAGCCTTGGTCCCAGATGTGCTGGTCCCCTGTGGCACGGCCGAAGGAAGCAAGGTAGGTGGATCACCAGGAATCGGCCTACCCTATATTGCTGTAGTAAATTAGATATAAATATAAGTTAAGGTTAGTAATAACCAAACCAATGTTAGTATTAACATAATACAACATATTATTGATTAATCCAAATGCATATTAAGGTATATTATGTGGAACACAACATTAAATAACATAACAGTAAGTATGTTAACAGTATGTCAGTATGAAATAACCCATAACGCCAATAAAACAGTTAGTTTAACAGAATATATTAATACTAAATCATAATAATAAATAACATTAATAAATTAAAGGAGATAAGGGGTGGGGAGAGAGAGAAAAACATACCATTATTGACATCGCAGATGATATTCATACACTGACTGCTAATACATAATTCTACAGGTGTGCAGTGTCAGTTGTGAATACAGTAACTAGAATTCCTCTATAGATGTAACACATACATACCTCTCAGCTGTTAGTATCGGACAGTATGGGCCAAGCACTAACAAATGCAGGTACACAACTACATGGAGCTGTTTCACATAATGTGCACATACATGACTACCAAGGTGTTCTGTAAATGGATTTGAAAATACATTGCATTCCAGGTAATCATTTATCTGCTAATCATGGACCAGACAGATTGGGCAGTTGTAATTACATTAAGAAAAACCATGACAGTTGAAAGGTATGTTTGTATATATTAAGTAGACTAGACAGCCATCATGTCTTAGTTGACAGGCATGGGAGTAGAACCCAAAAGCTGTGACTGCAGGGGGAATAGGTTCATAGGTAGGTACTAGGCTATCGGCCCTGGGGGCCGATACAAGCCCAGCCAAAAGGTACCCTGGCTTTTGCCACCCAAGAAAATTATTTTCCTGTGCCACTGTTGAGCAGAACCACAGAGGTGATCCCCAGGGTGAATTTCCTATTTTCCATCCAATCATCAAGATTTTTCTTGAAGAGTGCTAATGAGGAGCTTTGTTTGATATAGATAGGTAGTTTATTCCAGAGTATGGGAATTCTCTGGGACAGGAATCTATCCCTCCGGCATGCTATGTTTATTGTGGTGACAAGGTTTAGGTCCCTAGAGGATGTAGCTCACAGGGATTGGGATTTCTTTAAGTGGAGCATATTCAACAGCTCTGAGTTTGACATAGCTTTGTATGTTAGGCAGAGATCACCTCTGAGTAGGCGATATGCGACGGAGTAAAGCTGGAGTTTTTTTAGATGGTCTGCATAGGGCTTCTGTTTGAGGCCGGTAATTCTCTTTGTGAGGTATTTCTGCGGCCTTTCCAGTTGTTGTAGATGTCTTGTGAGGTACATACCAAAAGGGGCTTTGTACTCTATAATGGGTCTAATGAGTGATAAGTAGAGGGGAACAATGACCTCTTTTTTTCTGGATGAGAAACCTTTTGTGATGAGGTGCGCCATGTAGAAGGATTTCCTGACTACTGTGGTGATGTGATTATCAAAGGAGAGAATACTGTCCACCTGTGTCCCAAGGTCTTTTATCACACTTTTGGTGTTAAGTATACTACCGCCTATGTTGTAGTTCATGGGTACAGAGTTTTTACCAAAGGGGATGACAATGCACTTTTTGGCATTGAGCTTGAGGCCATGGCTTTGACACCAGGCATCTGTCTCAGTGAGGCCCTTTTGTGGGATGTCCACATCGTTAGGAGTTTCGATTATGGCTCCTAGTTTGCAGTCATCTGTGAACTTCATTAGCCAAAGACCTTCTGTGTTAGCCTGTACTTCAGAGAAGTAGATACCAAACATGAGAGGACCCAGGACTGAACCCTGTGGTACTCTACTTGTCACTGGTCTGAAGTTGGATTTGGAGTCTGCTACTTTCACAGTATGGGTTCTGTCAGTGAGCCAGTTGGCAACCCATCTTGTGACATAGGGATTTATACCTAGTTTAGTGAGTTTATCTATAATTCCAGAGTGGGGGATGGTGTTGAAAGCCTTGGAAAGATTTAGATAGGCTGTGTGAACCACCTCACCCTTGTCTATGGCTTTGGTGACTGCTTCAAAGAAATCTATCAGGTTTAGGAGACATGATCTGCCTTTTACAAACCTGAACTGGGTGGGGTCCAGAGTTTGGAGATTACCAGTGTCTTTGTTTATAAGTTCCATGATGATACGTTCCATGGCCTTGCAGGCCAGGCTCGTCAGGCTAATGGGACGGTAGTTCCCGGGGTCCGTGGTGGCTCCCCCCTTGTGCAGTGGGATAACCATCACTGTGTGCCATTCAGCAGGCACAAAGCCTGAGGTGAGGCTATGATTGAACGTGGTACTTAGGTGGGGTGCCAGTTCGTTCTGTAGTTCATGTAGAACACAGCTAGGGATGTTGTCTGGTCCCATGGATGCTGTATCTTGACTTTGGAGAGTGTGGTTTTTACCTGTGCAGCCGTGATTACAGGAACTTTGCATTCTTCCGGTATAGAGATGGGCTCTTTAGGGGGTAAGGGGGGGAATCTGCAAATAATGTAACAATTGACTACAGTGACATCAGAACAGACATGCAATTAATACAGCCATACTGCAAGTATTTTGACATATTAGTTGTGAAACCACAATCCTGATTTACACTTTATTTTTATTTAGAATTTGTGAAGTATAAACATGATATCTGCCCATAAAGTGGGATACCTCACCCATATACTTTGTTCCTGTAGTGGGATGAAAAGAGATTATTTATTTATTTATTCATTTATTTATGTATTTCTTTTATTTTACATTTGTTGACTGGGATTGTCTGATTGAGCTGAAGAGCCCTTTTTCAGTGGAGGCCCAGGGAGAAAAGCTCCAACATATTATATAATTTTCATTATAAATTAGCATTAAACAACAATGTTACAGGATTATTACAAGGCGTTAAGTAGCAATACAATGTTATACAGTGTAAATAATCAGGAGTATAGCATAACTATTTCAAGATGTATAAAAAGAAAATATGTCTAATATGAATATAGCTTTTGGGGTAAGTGGTTACAAAACCCCAGTTTTATCATAATGTAGTTGCATGAAGGCAAGACAATTACAATAGAATGTTTCTCGGGGGCAATTTGCTTAATAGATTTTAGAAGACAGTAGAAAGAGTAGTCAAGGAAGATTAGAGAGAGCTAGTGAGAAGAGCGAGTTAAGGGCAGAAAGTAGATTAAGGTATGAGAAGTAGGGAGTGCAGTGGCAGAACCAGTGACTTTTAAAGTGCTCTTTGGTGGCTGTCAAATTGTTTAGGATGTGTAAGGTTCCTGATTTCTAGTGGGAGCCTATTCCAGGCAATAGTGGGGTGATAGCTGTACATGTTGCACCAAATTTAGACTTGGGTTTGTAGATTTGTGGTAGGTCTTTGTTAGAGCTTCAAAGAGGTCTGGAGGGAGAATAATGGGAGATAAGAGGGGATAGTGCTGGGCAGTAGGAAGGCTGGTACAGGATAGAATGGATGATCTGGAGCTGAGAGAGAAGAAGCTGATGGGGGTAATTATGTGACTGAAAGTGGCCTGCAGACAGCCTTGGACCATACTGTTGTGCAATACATTTATTAGGCAATTACTTTTACATTCTACAGTAATTGCAGTTTTATGGTTGACTGCAGCAACATTAGAACAGATATGCAATTAATACAGCCCCACTGCAATTACTTTGACACATTAGTTATGAAGAACTCCCAACAAGGAAAAGCAAGCCCATAAAAATAGTCCACTGGGTTATTCAAATTGATTTTAAATCAAGAATGGGTGGACATATAACTAAATAATAGGGAGAAAATAGTGGATATTAGGTTTAAATGTGCCTGTATAACAACATTTAGCATACAAAGTGAAAATATTAAACAAATTATGACCAAGAACTGGGCCATTTTGAAGAAACTACTGACATTAGGACAAAAACTGATTATCACCCCTGCAGAGTTTATAAGAAAGGTATTAGTCTTAAAATTACTCTAGAAAGACCTTTAAACTATGGTTTAAAAATAATTTGTGGGATGTGGAGTTGTGGGAGATGTAGTTATTGTAAGTATATTTTAACTTGTGATAAATTAAAAGTGGGAGGATCCACCTTAGAAATTAGAGGTAGATACAATTGTCAAACAAAGGGAGTGGTGTATGTAGAGTTATATCAATGCTGCAAGGCATACTATGTGGGCAAAATGGTACGTGCCTTGAAGGAATGTATATATTTATTTATTTATTTACATTTGTTGACTGGGAGTGAACATTATTATGAAATTAAAAGGAGAAAAATTGACTAATGCACTATTTAAACATATTTTGATGAATGAGAAACATTGGTTTAAATTTGTAATTCTGGAGTAGTTGTCAAGTAACATAAGGGGAGGTCCATGGGTGATTCTTTTAGAGAAGTCTGAAGTTTATGAGAAGTTAATGTTAGATGCGACCAATTACCCGGAGCTGAATGAGCAAGTCTCAGTTGCTAGTGTTTTAAAGTTAAAAGCCTTATAAAGGTGAGGTTTTTAGATTCTTATTTATGATTCTTGTTTTATTCTGGAATGAAAAAAAAATTTCTTTTAAGATTCAACTCGTTAATTTTTATGTGGATATTTATATTCTTGGTGGTTATGAGGGTGTGTTCCTAATGAAGAGTTCCTATTGGTGTTGCATGGAACTACCTAGTCTATGAGTGGCTATTTTAGGCTGGTTGGTAATGAATTATGTTATCTGATGAAGTCTTGATTTTAACAAGATGAAAGCACTTATCATGTTTCACAATATTGCTTTTTATTAGTAGTTTTGTACAATGGGATTGTGTGCTGACATAGTGTGCCGAGGATTTTTTCCTTTTGATATTTCTTCTACATTAGCTATGAAACCAAAATCCTGCATTACACTTTATTGGTATTGCTGCTTAGAATCTGTGAAGTATACACACGAAATTTGCCCATAAAGTGGGCTACCTCACCCATATACTTTGTTCCTGTAGTGGGAGGAAAAGAGCATTATGTGACTGAAAGTGGCCTGCAGACAGCCTTGAACCATACTGTGGGTTGTACATTACATTTATCAGGCAATTACTTTTGCATTCTATTGCCATTTTACAGTTGACTAGAGCAACATTAGAACAGACATACAATTAATACAGCCCTACTGCAATTATTTTGACACATTAGTTATAAAACCACAAGCCTGCTTTACACCTTATTGCTTATTGCTATTGGTATTGTTTATTGTTTATTGCACTACAGTTTTTATTGTTTCTTGTTTATTGCACTACAGTTATCATAAAATATCTGCACTTGCCTCACTCTCAGCGCATCCTGGTCAGGCGCCCAGCATGAGATTGTACATTGCGAGCCCATTCAGCTGCAGCTGTTGGTAGAGGAGCACACCATTATGCATGCCAGTTTTGCACAGATTCAGCTTATATTTTAGTAAAGTAGTAACAAACATACTTACATATCTGTGGGACATGCCCAACATTAGCCTCTTGGACCCAGGTGTCCAATGTTCCCCTCTTCCTTTGCTTCAGGTCATCATAGTGGAGACGACACTGCCCACTAGTGAGAGGGATGCCAGTAGCACTGGTAAGATCCAAGTCAACCAATCCCAAGCCTCAGCTTTACATTCTGAGCCATGGTAATCACCCTGCAATGGCTGAGGTTTTTAATTCTGGACCAGGAGTCCAACAAGTACTCTGGACTCCAGCACACCCCACCTGTGCTCCCGAAAGAGCACACCCTCACCAATACCTCCTGGTATATCAATAGATAGTAAGATTCCAACGAATGCTGCAGAATTCCTGTCTATTGGCCTTAATATCAGGTGTTTTCCCACCCTTACATGTCATACTGCAACATTCAAAAAAAGTGCCGCTGAGCTGAGTGGAGCTGAGCATCATGGAAACTCCCACAACAGTGTAGCCATTAACCATGTTTAAGCAGTGCTTAGCACCACGCATCTTTTCAAAATGTTACAATTTTGTTTTTAAATTAAACAAAAAAACTACATTAAACTAAAATAAAAAGTTATGACTGCTAAGGATTTTTATCCAGGACCTACTAAACTTTAGGCCATGCCTCTATCCATTTAGCTACTTGTATATTATGAAGCCTCATATAACTTCACATATATTACTAAGCTACCTGTTAGTATTGCTAATCACCATGTCGCGCCATGCAAATGGGCTTAGCCATGACTAGAAATAATTAATTACATACAGTATCTATTTTTAGATGCCTGACAGCTGTCAACTGTGTATGTCTAAGTGCAGCTTGGCACTGCTGTACTCTGTGCTGCACTGTGCAAAAGGACATTAAAAAAAAAAAAATTAGAAAATTAAAATACAAAATATTAATTTGCACACATTTCAACACTAGCAGGGTACATTACAGGTAGTCTTACCTTTTACATAACATCTGTCCAAGGATTCCCTGGGCAGTCCACAACCATGGGATAGCCTCTACACTACTGCCTACAGGGATTCAATATCCCTGTTACTATGCTCTCCCTCTGTAGCTCACCATGGCATGTCACATTGCCAAGGGGAAACCATGGCTGTGTACACAGATATATTCCACATAAGCTTGACATGGAACCTACACAGAGTTTATTAAATCCTGGGGATTCTTTATAATGCCTCTTCCATAATGAATTAAGAAAATGAATATTTCCAGATAGCTGAATGACATATTTATTTATTTATTTATTTATTTTTATTTTTTTGCTGCTACAACTATTCAGATAAAGTAGAACTGTTATGATACATAGGTTTTCCCCAGCTTCATTTTACTATCAGTCTTGTCAGACATGGGAGGAGTTGAGGAAACAAAAGCTAAAAGTCTTACAAATAAAATAATGGATCACATTAATGAAGGGAAGATCATATGTGCAGCTTAGCAGAAAAGACTGTTAAGATCTTTTGTATCTAAATGAGACAAGAAACATTGAAAGTAAATATCTGGGCAATGAGATTTGAGTGAGCAATGTAATATCAGAATTCACAATAAAAATAATGTACAGATGAAGTATGATCATTTTAAGTCCATTTGGAAATGAACAGTGCTGCATGGGTCTAGAGCTTTGGGGTCAAAATTGAAAAAAGGGTGTTTTATGATGTTTTTATGCCACCTCTGCTAGGTCACAGGCCCTAGAAGAAATTAGTACACAAGATATTCCTTCAAAGTGTAATGGCCAAGGTAAAACACTGCAAATGGGTTACAACCACTGACATTACCTTAAAAGTGGAATAACTTCTCTGGCATATAAGGTAATGAAACTTTATGTAAATGCAGTTTTTTTTATACTTTCACAAACAGGTATTGAGCTATAGCCCTTAATGTATAATGGTCTGGTTTTTTACCTGCTGGTTTTGGTTACTAACAGATAATAACGTTTCTTTCATATATGCCAGCAAGAGCTCATTTTATTATGAGAATTTGTAATATTGGGTTTTAGATGGGAGTTTTGAAACCATGTTTTCTTGGTAGAACATGGCTTGTTAAATGGCAATTGTTCTGAAGGCAAAATAATATTTTTCAGCTTTATAAACCAGAGAGGCAATACTTCACTATTAAATCTGAAAGCCAAACACTGGAGAGCTCATGAAATATGTCTGAGTAGTATCGTTTATACAATATATCTACAAGTACCCAAGACCAAATAACTCAAACGTCAGGTGCCTAAATCACAAGATGTCAAGGACCAGAATGACGATTGCTACAAACCTACAGGAATATCAGTCATGGTAAGCATAGTTTGATCACCTAATGGGGTAACGTGGCTAGATTTAAAATGGCCAACAGGGCAGTTAGCTTAGTACTTGTCTATGAGCCTATAAAACTGCTGGGGCAATTGTTAAGAGTGCATTTGCAATGGTTCCCTTATTTCGGGGGATTTATCCATTCTTCATGTTTATGCAAATATGGCATTGATATATATATATATATATATATATATATATATATATATATATATATATGATAAGTGGTATGTCGGACTTGCTCCCAAGTGGAGAATGCATGGGGCTTGCACTCTGCAAAAAAGAAAAAAAAATACAATTAAGCTTTTACCCCTTGGGCATTGAATGTATTTGCATTTGGAGTTTTGTTTCCTCACCATCTTGTGATCTGAGACTTCCTTCATAGAGGAAACTTTTTTATACTGAATATGACACTTTTTTAAAGCACTTTATAATAAGTTTCCTCATAACAACTATGCATTTGGTCTCTTGACCTAACTCATTTTAGATCTCATGTAGAATAACTGTATAACATGTAATGTAAACATAAAAATAGAATACAGTCCCTCATTTGTCCACAGCTGCTTTACAAAGCTGGTTGAGCTGCCTGATCTGTGTTTTAACACAATATTTTATTTCGCAACTGTTTTGTCTTATTTACATTACATTACTTTATTAACGATGCAATGTATTTTTGCATAATTAATAAGAGTCTGTGGTTTGTGCAATGTATTCTCTCTATGCTATATTTTATTGTTTCACTTAGAGTGCGGTCTTATATAATAAGGATCTGTGTCAGGTGTGATGTATTCTTCTCGCATTATATATTCTGTTTATTTTACTTATGATTAATACCTTGTACTTGAGTCACAGCTAAAAATGATCAAAGGATGGTCAAGCTACCCAGTTATCAAATAAAGCAAAAAATAAAACTCTTTGTATTGGCATGTCATTTATGTGTAGACAAACAACAGTTAGTTGTTCATTTGATAAATAATGATGATTGACTGCCCTTTGTCTGTCTAGATACTGTCCACACTGAAGCTGCATTCAAATCATCAGAGGTGCAGCTGTATAGATCTGTTTCACTGAATTATGTAATAAAGGGAAGTGCTTGCTGTCTAAATACAGTCATCGTATTTTGTTTTGGAAGTTATTGGACTGGATTTGTCTTTTCACTCAGGTATTTCAGCGAGTTTGCTTGTTATCAGGTATGTTACCTACATGCTGACTGATCAGTTTGCTGTCAGCAGTACTAATACATTCGACATAAAATTTCCCTCTTATGACATGGTATGTTTTAAAAATATTTGAAAAAAATGTCCTACGACTTTTTAGGAAGTCTTTATAAAAGTCAGATGATAATGTCAGAAAACAAAGGCTGGATTCAAAGATGGCCGCCATTCTGTAGACACTGCATATCTACAGCTCTTCAGATACTCAGAATATAAATTAACCCTGAGGATATACTGCAAGTCTTTCTACACTAATTGTTGGCTAAAATTAATCTACTACAACTAAATATCGTCTGAGAAGTGAAGGAACCGGAGGAAAATAAACAAATTAACAGGATTGGATCTGATTGACTGACTGACTCTGAACAGAGTAGTAAACAAAGGAACTGTCTGAGTAGTAACCTTGGATATTTATCATTCAGCTATACTAAAGATCTGCTTTGCTCCACAATGTCAAAAGAAGATAAAAGTATGGAAACAACAACAACAAAAACCAAATTATCAGAACTTCAATCACCAGAAAAAGATTTAACAACAAAAAGGCAGAAGATTACAAAACAGCAGGAACTTTCAAAAGCTGGAATGAAAAATAAACTGGATCAAATGGCTAATATGGAAGATATTAAAACTGCTTTGTTACCTATCCAAGAAGCTTTAAAAGAACTATCAAACCAGGTGCATTCTTTTGGTGCCGCATGCACTCAAATTCTCAAAAGAATAGCTAGATCAGAAGCCAGAATATCTGAAAATGAGGACAGAATAACATTGCTTGCAAAATTTATTTATTTATTTATTTTATTTATTTATTTTACATTTGTTTACCGGGTTAGTCCAACTGGATACATATCCCTTTTCAGCAGAGACCCGGGGAGAAAAGCTCCACAGTACAACAGGTATTAAGTTACATTTCAAAAAAGGCAACATAACATGGTAAGGTATAAAATGTTTCTACATAACAGTTGCATGAAAGTTCAGGGAAAAAAGAGAAAAGCATATACATAATTGAGACAAGGTTTAGGTTTGACATTTAACAATTTCATAATAACATGGTAAGGTAGTAGGAAGTAGAGATATAACAGTAGCAAAAATGTTCCAGGCAAAAAGGAAAACATATACATAAGTGAGACAGGGTTTAGGTTTGAGTTACATGTGTACAGTTTATAGATTTTCTAGTATGCAGAGACATCATGTTAAAAATTAGCTATAACTTAAGTAATTCATATGATAAGTAGATTAATAAAAACATATGATTTTAGGACATTATCAACGCTGATATTATAGGCTCCATATGACGGTAAAGAAATATCGAGTAATATGCTCGTGGAAGTTCATAGCTATGGGTGTTACAGTGAGGAGATCCTGTACTATAGTTTAGGACAGTAGTAGTAAAGAAGAGAGAGAAAAAAGCATGATAGTATGGGTAGTATTGGTATTTTTAGGATTAGTCAGGTTTGGTACAGGAACATAGCCAATGCTCTTTTAGGAAAGATTTGAGGTTGCTTTTGAACTTAGTCAGGGAGGTAGTTAGCCTTAGGTCACTGGGAAGAGAGTTCCATAGTTTTCCAATGGAATTGGCGTAAAGAGCATCCCCACCCAAGTTATTAGTTTTGATTGTTTGTATTAGTTCACTGCTGGAGGATCTAAGGCAGCTGAGATTAGAATAGGGGATGAACAGTTTGTTTAAAGAGGGGGTTTTATGTGGTTCCTTGATAATTTTAAATGCTTCAGTAAGTTGATTAAGTTTAAGAAGATTTGGGAGTTCTAACCAGGCTAGTTTTTTTAGGTTTAGACAGTGATGAGTATGGTATGGTTCTCCTGTTACGAATTTGGCAATATGATTATAAGTCTTAGAGAGTTTATTGAGCTCAGCTTTATTAAGGAAGGAGAATACCGGGGAGGCATACAGTAGGGTGGAGAGAAGATGTGTACGTGCAATGGTTAGTTTGGTAGTAGGGGTTAGAAAGTTTTTAATTCTATACATAGAGCCTAGTTTTTTGTTTACATTTTTAATAGTTTGGCTAATGTGCATGTCAAATTTGAGCTTGTGATCGATAGTTACTCCAAGTAGTTTGGCATTAGTGTCTGGCTCTATGATGGTACCATTTGTGGACTGAACTCGGAAGGTCGTATTATTAGTGAGTGTAGGGTGTTGTGCTAAGGAAGAGGCTGAGGTGGGGAAAATTAGTAGTAGCTTAGTTTTTGTTGGATTCAAGATAAGTTTCTTCTCAATAAACCATGTTTCTATTGCAGCAAAACAGTTTTGGGTAATTACTTGGAGATTATAGAGGGAGGCGTCGGAGCAGATCAGGGTGGAGTCATCTGCATATTGAATGCATGTTGAATTGGGGATTACTGTATAAAGCTCATTTATAAATACAGAAAAAAGAAGGGGACCAAGTATAGACCCTTGGGGAACTCCTATGGTGTTTGGTAGTAATTGAGATAGCTTGCTTTGCCACTGGACAGCTTGTTGTCTCCCTGACAGGTAGTCTTCAAACCAGCTAAGGGCTGAGTAGTCAAGGTGAAATATTTTCAGGGTATGGAGCAGTGCTTGGTGATTAACCATATCAAAAGCTTTTGATAAGTCCAGAAAGAGCGCAGAGGTAATCAGTTTATTATTACGGTTACAGTTGACTGAGTCAACAAAGGAGAGAAGGGCAGTGGTTGTACTGTGATGTGGTAAAGCCATGTTGGGTGTTAGACAAAAGATTATTTATGGTTAGATGGTGGAGGAGTTGCTTATGAACACATCTTTCCAAAATTTTTGCTATCGGGGACATTATTGCTATAGGTCTAAAATTGGATATTTCCATGGAGGCACCACCCTTGTGAAGTGGGATGACATATGATATCTTCCACATTGTGGGGATTTTAGACTCAGTAATACTTCTATTTATCAGAATGGAGATAGGATAGGCTATAACCTCTGATGCTATTTGTAGGTATTCAGCTGGGAGACGATCGGCTGATAAGCTGGATGGTTTAAGTTTCTTTAATAGGGAGCAAATATAGGAGGTTGAGATTGGTTGAAGATAAAAGGCAGGTGGAGATTGACCAGCTGAATTGGCTGTGAGGGGGGTAGGATTAGTAGAGGAAGGTGAGAAGGAAGGTAACTTGCCGCTAGGGACTGGATGGTCTCAGTAAAAAATGAGTTAAACTTATTGGCTACTTCATCTGGGTCTTTACCAGTAAGTTTAGAAGGGGTAGGAGTAGAGGGTTTCCCAGAATGAAGAAGGTTATTAAAACCAGCCCAAAACTTTTAGGGTTATTCTGATGTTTATCCTGTAGGTGGCAATAATAGTTTTTATCTTGGATGATATGTGACTTAGTAATATTCCTTAGTTGCTGGAATTTAAAATGCGATCTAAGGGCAGTTTAGTGGATCGCCACTTTTCCCAAGCTTGGTCTCTAAGCTTAATTTTGATTTAGTTTCCTTAGTTAGCCATGGTGCTATGCGAATTTTTGATCTTATAAAGGCGGTTTGGTGCATGGGAGTCAAGTATTTTAGAAATGTGTCGTTAAAATAACCCACACTCTCATCTAGGGGAAGTGTCTTAAGGCTTGACCAGTTACAGGATTTAAGTTCGTCTAGGAAAAGTTCTGGAAGAAATTTTTTCTTATTTCTAATTAGTCTATATAAAGGAGGTCTTGTTAAAACCATTTTGTCCTTCCTTATATATGTGATTAGGTGGTCGCTGAGATCATTGGGGAGGGTTCCTGTGGTATAGTTATTAGTATCTTTGTTGGTAAGAATCCAGTCGATGGTGCTTTCTTTTTGCTTAGTATTACCAATTCTTGTAGGGGAAGTAATGTGTTGGGAAAATCCATATAGGTTAATGGGTGGGGGATTAATTTGGTCAGTGAATTGTGCCCAGTCTATGTTGACGTCTCCCAGCATAATGGTCTCTTGGGGGTAGTTTATGGTTAACCAGTTTAGGGTTACTTCCAAGGTTTCTAAGTTTTTCCCTGGGGGAATGTAAACTACAATGAGATTAATGGTCTTATGTTTATTAAGGCATATTTGTAGTGCAATTAGCTCCATGTTATCGACCTTAGGGGGTTGTATTGGGTTCAATATGATATTCAGTGTATTTCTGAACATTACCGCTATTCCACCACCTTTCTTTTTTATCCGATCAACCCTCCACATATTAAACCCAGGTGGAAGTATCTCTTCATCCTTAGTGGATGGTTTAAGCCAGGTTTCAGTTAGGCATATAATGTCTGGGAGATGCATGGCTAATAATGCATGAAGATTCTGAACCTTATTATTTATACTTCTAAGGTTGAGATGAAACATAAGAAGAGTGCTGGAGGATTTAGAGGCTACATTTGGGTAAGTGGAGTCAAAATTAGTAGTTGGGCCTGGGTTGGGGTGTATATCCCCATCTTTGGCTATACATTTTTTCAGTTGGTCAAATAGTTTTAGTAGTTTAAAAAATATCTTTTGAACATGTTTAGTAGTAGTTACTTTGTGGTATCATTGAGTTAAGATTTCAGTTTTGAAGTATGGTGTAGTGGGGTAAATGATAGTAGAAGTAGGATAGGAGGGATGATTTGTATATTTGTATGTGTGGCCATTGGGGATATGGATACCAGATAGAGTGTAATTTTCATATCTGGTTGCAAAGTAAGGGATAAGTAATAGTACAGCTAATATTGTAATAATCGTTATTACTTTACACATGATTATGTATAAGCAATTGGCAGTCAGAGTAGGTTGCTTTTGAAAGTGCCTGTTAAGGTTTAGGTAGATAGGCGGGATTGTGGGAGGGGGGTATCCAATTGGTGGGGGGCTGTGATTGGTTTAGAATTAGTGGGTTGGGTTTACTGACCTCATAAATGTAGAGATAGTGGGGGCGGGTGGGATATGGGGGCAGGGTGGGGGCGGAGGCGAGCCAGGCGAGGCGGCGGAAGCGAGGATAACTCAGGAGTTTGCAAGGTCCTAAAGCCGGCTACCTGTAAGTAACAGGGCTGCTTTTTAGGTTGCTTAGAATTGAAGTAAGTTTTACTTAGTCTTTAAGCATATCTACATGAGCTGATTTCTTATTAGGTTTCCGCTCAACTGCTTTGATAAATCCCTGGTTAGATAGCCAAATAAGTATAGGGATCTGAGGTTGTTTAGGGGGAAGGCTGGCAAGTTAAATACTGGGTACTGTTGTGTTTCTTGCCTGCAATACTCTTTCAGGTCATTAAAACACTATGTTGAGGGTTTAGTTTTTACCCAATAGTTTCCTTGGGAAGTACTTTTTAACTGTTGGTAATAGCTGGCAAACAGCCTGTGCCTTCGCACTGAGGTTTGGGTTCTTGGCGTCCCCCACTTAAATCTAGGAGCCACTTGGCAAGGGTTGGTTGAGGAGGCTTCCTGTGTTAAAGGAGAGGAACAGATGGTGTTTAGATATAGTAGTAGTATTACCCTCAGATAGAGGCCTAGAACATTATTATATGTCTAAACAGGGAGGTTAACTTCTGGTCGCTAGGCTTGTTAGATGTGTAGGTAAAGGATTAGGCTAGATAGGCTATGTTAATGTAAACTATCACTATAGCTATGGTGAAATCAGATAAAAACTTATCAATGCAATCAAGTAGTATGTCACCAAGTATGCACGCCGACTAGGGCGTATTAAGAACAGTAACAGTATTCACTTGTTTTAGCGCCAAATCTTAAACCACAATTAGCAGCTACTTATACAGACTAATTCCATCTATCAACTCTACAAGTCAGTGCACATAAAGAATAGATTCACAGAAATGAGTCGTTGCTTCTGTTTCTGTATAAAGTTCAACTAATAGCTAGTTGGTTGCATACATTAGGTAGCTAGAAATAGTTCTGCGACAGAGCATATTACAGATCAAAACCATGTGCAGTTGTTAATCAGGCGATAGGTCTTTCTAGAGCAGTATATAGTCACTTTCTCAGGTTTTGTTACCCTATAAGTTGTTTAAACATACATCGCTAGCTGGAAATAGTTCTGCGACAGGCGTTTAACAATTTAAAACCATGTGCAGTTGTTAATCAGACGCCACGTCTTTCTAAAGTAGTATAAAGTCACTTTCTCAGGTTTTGTTACCCTATACACTGTTTAAACAGACATCGCTAGCTAGTAACAGTTCTGCGACAGAGCATTACACAAATTAAAACCATATGCAGTTGTTAATCAGGCTAGACCATACCTTATGTCAGGGCGAGCGAGCAACAGGGGAACACAACAGTACACTTGCTGGGTTTGAAAAGGCGGAAGACTTGCTAGGACTTATGAAAACTTCGCTGGCGTCAGCAACTCAGGAGTTTGCAAGGTCCTAAAGCCGGCTACCTGTAAGTAACAGGGCTGCTATTTAGGTTGCTTAGAATTGAAGTAAGTTTTACTTAGTCTTTAAGCATATCTACATGAGCTGATTTCTTATTAGGTTTCCGCTCAACTGCTTTGATAAATCCCTGGTTAGATAGCCAAATAAGTATAGGGATCTGAGGTTGTTTAGGGGGAAGGCTGGCAAGTTAAATACTGGGTACTGTTGTGTTTCTTGCCTGCAATACTCTTTCAGGTCATTAAAACACTATGTTGAGGGTTTAGTTTTTACCCAATAGTTTCCTTGGGGAAGTACTTTTTAACTGTTGGTAATAGCTGGCAAACAGCCTGTGCCTTCGCACTGAGGTTTGGGTTCTTCGGCGTCCCCACTTAAATCTAGGAGCCACGCGGCGGGTTGGTTGAGGGAGGCTTCCTGTGTTAAAGGAGAGGAACAGATGGTGTTTAGATATAGTAGTAGTATTACCCTCAGATAGAGGCCTAGAACATTATTATATGTCTAAACAGGGAGGTTAACTTCTGGTCGCTAGGCTTGTTAGATGTGTAGGTAAAGGATTAGGCTAGATAGGCTATGTTAATGTAAACTATCACTATAGCTATGGTGAAATCAGATAAAAACTTATCAATGCAATCAAGTAGTATGTCGCCAAGTATGCACGCCGACTAGGGCGTATTAAGAACAGTAACAGTATTCACTTGTTTTAGCGCCAAATCTTAAACCACAATTAGCAGCTACTTATACAGACTAATTCCATCTATCAACTCTACAAGTCAGTGCACATAAAGAATAGATTCACAGAAATGAGTCGTTGCTTCTGTTTCTGTATAAAGTTCAACTAATAGCTAGTTGGTTGCATACATTAGGTAGCTAGAAATAGTTCTGCGACAGAGCATATTACAGATCAAAACCATGTGCAGTTGTTAATCAGGCGATAGGTCTTTCTAGAGCAGTATATAGTCACTTTCTCAGGTTTTGTTACCCTATAAGTTGTTTAAACATACATCGCTAGCTGGAAATAGTTCTGCGACAGAGCGTTTAACAATTTAAAACCATGTGCAGTTGTTAATCAGACGCCACGTCTTTCTAAAGTAGTATAAAGTCACTTTCTCAGGTTTTGTTAACCTAAACACTGTTTAAACAGACATCGCTAGCTAGTAACAGTTCTGCGACAGAGCATTACACAAATTAAAACCATATGCAGTTGTTAATCAGACGCTAGACCATACCTTATGTCAGGAACGAGCGAGCAACAGGGGAACACAACAGTACACTTGCTGGGTTTGAAAAGGGCGGAAGACTTGCTAGGACTTATGAAAACTCGCTGACGTCAGCAACTCAGGAGTTTGCAAGGTCCTAAAGCCGGCTACCTGTAAGTAACAGGGCTGCTATTTAGGTTGCTTAGAATTGAAGTAAGTTTTACTTAGTCTTTAAGCATATCTACATGAGCTGATTTCTTATTAGGTTTCCGCTCAACTGCTTTGATAAATCCCTGGTTAGATAGCCAAATAAGTATAGGGATCTGAGGTTGTTTAGGGGGAAGGCTGGCAAGTTAAATACTGGGTACTGTTGTGTTTCTTGCCTGCAATACTCTTTCAGGTCATTAAAACACTATGTTGAGGGTTTAGTTTTTACCCAATAGTTTCCTTGGGGAAGTACTTTTTAACTGTTGGTAATAGCTGGCAAACAGCCTGTGCCTTCGCACTGAGGTTTGGGTTCTTCGGCGTCACCACTTAAATCTAGGAGCCACGCGGCGGGTTGGTTGAGGGAGGCTTCCTGTGTTAAAGGAGAGGAACAGATGGTGTTTAGATATAGTAGTAGTATTACCCTCAGATAGAGGCCTAGAACATTATTATATGTCTAAACAGGGAGGTTAACTTCTGGTCGCTAGGCTTGTTAGATGTGTAGGTAAAGGATTAGGCTAGATAGGCTATGTTAATGTAAACTATCACTATAGCTATGGTGAAATCAGATAAAAACTTATCAATGCAATCAAGTAGTATGTCGCCAAGTATGCACGCCGACTAGGGCGTATTAAGAACAGTAACAGTATTCACTTGTTTTAGCGCCAAATCTTAAACCACAATTAGCAGCTACTTATACAGACTAATTCCATCTATCAACTCTACAAGTCAGTGCACATAAAGAATAGATTCACAGAAATGAGTCGTTGCTTCTGTTTCTGTATAAAGTTCAACTAATAGCTAGTTGGTTGCATACATTAAGTAGCTAGAAATAGTTCTGCGACAGAGCATATTACAGATCAAAACCATGTGCAGTTGTTAATCAGGCGATAGGTCTTTCTAGAGCAGTATATAGTCACTTTCTCAGGTTTTGTTACCCTATAAGTTGTTTAAACATACATCGCTAGCTGGAAATAGTTCTGCGACAGAGCGTTTAACAATGTAAAACCATGTGCAGTTGTTAATCAGACGCCACGTCTTTCTAAAGTAGTATAAAGTCACTTTCTCAGGTTTTGTTACCCTATACACTGTTTAAACAGACATCGCTAGCTAGTAACAGTTCTGCGACAGAGCATTACACAAATTAAAACCATATGCAGTTGTTAATCAGACGCTAGACCATAGCTTATGTCAGGAACGAGCGAGCAACAGGGGAACACAACAGTACACTTGCTGGGTTTGAAAAGGGCGGAAGACTTGCTAGGACTTATGAAAACCGCTGACGTCAGCAACTCAGGAGTTTGCAAGGTCCTAAAGCCGGCTACCTGTAAGTAACAGGGCTGCTATTTAGGTTGCTTAGAATTGAAGTAAGTTTTACTTAGTCTTTAAGCATATCTACATGAGCTGATTTCTTATTAGGTTTCCGCTCAACTGCTTTGATAAATCCCTGGTTAGATAGCCAAATAAGTATAGGGATCTGAGGTTGTTTAGGGGGAAGGCTGGCAAGTTAAATACTGGGTACTGTTGTGTTTCTTGCCTGCAATACTCTTTCAGGTCATTAAAACACTATGTTGAGGGTTTAGTTTTTACCCAATAGTTTCCTTGGGGAAGTACTTTTTAACTGTTGGTAATAGCTGGCAAACAGCCTGTGCCTTCGCACTGAGGTTTGGGTTCTTCGGCGTCACCACTTAAATCTAGGAGCCACGCGGCGGGTTGGTTGAGGGAGGCTTCCCAATAGTTTCCTTGGGGAAGTACTTTTTAACTGTTGGTAAAAGCTGGCAAACAGCCTGTGCCTTCGCACTGAGGTTTGGGTTCTTAATCCCACTTAAATCTAGGAGCCACGCGGCGGGTTGGTTGAGGGAGGCTTCCCAATAGTTTCCTTGGGGAAGTACTTTTTAACTGTTGGTAATAGCTGGCAAACAGCCTGTGCCTTCGCACTGAGGTTTGGGTTCTTCGGCGTCCCCACTTAAATCTAGGAGCCACGCGGCGGGTTGGTTGAGGGAGGCTTCCCAATAGTTTCCTTGGAGAAGTACTTTTTAACTGTTGGTAATAGCTGGCAAACAGCCTGTGCCTTCGCACTGAGGTTTGGGTTCTTCGGCGTCCCCACTTAAATCTAGGAGCCACGCGGCGGGTTGGTTGAGGGAGGCTTCCTTATGTCAGGAACGAGCGAGCAACAGGGGAAAACAAAAAAAACAGACATTCAGGACCTGGATATTCAGTCTATGCAAAATAAAATTCTGGATTTGGAGGCACAATCCAGAAGGAACAATATAATTATCAGAGGAATTCCAGAATCCATCCAATACAATGATTTAATTTCTACCATTACACAAATACTTGAAATGTTGTTTAATGACTCTGACATAGCTAAACAAATAGTTATAGAAAGAGCCCATAGAGCTCTCAGAGAAGCACAAGCCTCTAACATACCTAGACCAGTATACGTCAAAATACTCAACTACCAGAACATAAACAAAATAATTTTAACTGTTAAAGAAATGGAGGTTATATTATGTGGCAGAATAATAAAGTTTCTATGGCCCAGGATTTACCATTGCAAATAAGGCAAGCTAGACAAGCATTGTCTCCATACTGTAAGTTCCTCATTGAAAAGAACATCAAATTTCAAATGAAATACCCTAACATATTGAATTTTACAGTCAATGGCTCCAAATACTCTATATCTACAAAAAAAGAAGCAAAAGTTACCTTTTTGAAGATTTTTAAGTCCCTTCCAGCTTCAGAAGTTTGATCTGGTCATCCAGTCTGTTTGCAGCAACGTGGATACTGGGATTCCATGCTTACTATGATTTGAGGCTTCAAAATCCTTTGTTTGTTCTCTTTTCTTCACCAGGCCCCTTGGTAAATGTTTACTTAGTTTCTTTTTACAGCTCCAGCTCGTCCACGAAGATTTTCCGAATTTTTATGGCTTTTACGAACTGAGCCCCTTTGCGAAGTAACAGGAAGTCCTTTGGGTGCTGCAGAGGGTCCGCTTTCGAGGTGGCGCATCCGGAAGTCCGTCCGTTTATTGGTTCCCCCGTCGCGATCTCGAAGACAGGATTACAAGCTCAGGAAGTAGGAAGATCTTTGTTGAGGAAGTGGAAGCTATTTGGACTGTAAAACGAGCATTCGTGGACATTTAAAGTATGTAATATGTTTTACTGGTTTAAAGGGAACTGTGAATTCATTCAGGTATGATTATAATTGAATTAATAATGTACTGATTTAAATTGTGTCATTTAACTGATTGCTTAGAAGTATTATAGCTTTACCATAGTTATTCTTTTTCCTTAGGTATGTTATACTGAATATTGTTGTGTTAATAACCTGGTAGTACATTTTTATTATTTCTTTTTCCTGTATTACTGATGTGTTTTAATACTGCAAATGTTTAGATAATAAGGGGATTTAGTGTTGGGATAAATACTAGATAAAAAGACCATGAGATATTATATTGTGGGCTCTCCAGGAATGTGAAGGTTATCTTGCTTATGTACTGGCATGTGGTTCTGACTGTTTAGAGAACTGTGTTACTCAGTCATTATTTCACAAATTTAACGATATTATCCAGTAAAGTGAAGTTTGAGTCCTATTTTTGTTCACCTTGTTTGTTGACATGATATTTTCAGATAATTTAAGCTATATAAACAAAGTCAGATTTAATATTATATTTAATGTTAAACATTTGCTTTCTCCGTAGTTCTTTCTCTCTCTTTTAATTAACAATACATATAGTGAATTATCTTTAGTTTAATAATGCTATTGTTTAATAGGTGTAGTGCCACATACTTGACTATTTTAGATTTAAATATGGTTGTTAGGTAACTTAATGAGATACAACTAATTAGTATAAGCAATATTATATGAGAACTATTAGTGAGGTATGATAGTAAATATAAGTGTAATGAAGACCATTTACTTGATAGGCTTAACTATATAGTGTGTTCAAGAGCTGTGGATATTCATCAGTATTTATTAGGGAATGTTTTGGTTAGGCTTTGTAGAGTTAGATGTAGCTTTTATAGGTTTTTTGCATATTTTTGATGTTATATTTTGTAAGATAAAGAATAGATGTTTAGTAAAGTTATTTAACTATAAAAGTTTTAAAAGTGTAAAAAACCTATGTACGTCCTGGTCCAGGGGAATAGTGGATAGGCACTGGTTAGGGATGGGATGTCAAGATTGCTTCCAGACAATATATATTCTGCTATTATACTCAAATTTAGTACTGTTTCTCAATTTTAAAATATCCTTAAACGAATTAAAGATTTTAGTATGTGGATAATAGACTCATGGAATACTAAAGGGCTCCAGAACATGAAAAAAAGGAAATTATTTTTTCATTTATTTTTCCAATCAAAGGCATATTTTATCTTATTACAAGAAACCCAATTGACCAATGACCAATGGGCTGTCCTTAAAGGTAAGAAATGGATTAGAGAGGTGGTAGCTTCAAAAGGGACAACTAATAGCTATTATCATTAAAAATCAGTATCAAGAGAAAATTCCAGATTTTAAAATAGACAAAGAGGGAAGATGGTGTTATGTGATTCTCTCATCTACACTTTATGATAAACCTGTGGCACTTATTAATATATATGCCCCATGTACCAATCAACAACTTTTTATAGCATCACTTTATTTTATCCTGAATCAATGTAATCAATGTAATAATTGTTATATAATAATAGGAGGTGATTGGAATACATATCAAGATCCCAAATTAGATAAATCAAGTTCACACAGGTCCTTTAATAATCAAGCAGTGATAGCATTAAAGGAACTTAAAACAGATTTTAAATTATATGACCCATTTAAATACACAAACAATCAAATAAATTCAAATAACTTTACATTTTATTCAAGTTGCCATAAAATGTGGTCTAGGATTGATTTTTTTCCTACTGGATCCCTGTGTATCTATACAAGCTCGACACTTATTGGATCATTCTAGAATCACATTAATTTTTAACAAAGACACTAGAAATAGTAAGTGTCATAGAGGTTATAATTGGTCTCTAAATCCATATTTATTACATAAAGAAGATATAATTAAAGAAATTCAGGAGACCTGCAATCATCTACTAGTTAATCTTTCTAAACACCGACATCCATCTGATATAGAATGGGCAATGACCAAAGCACAAATAAGAGGAATTTTTCTCCAAAAGGCTACTTATTATAAGAAAATACAAACTAGAGACATACAAGAATTGGAAACTAAAATTAAGTTACTAGATCAAGATTTAATTGGGAACTATAGTAAACAAACTGAAATGGAGTTATTAAAATGTCAAAAAGATCTTTTTTTACTACAAAATAGTAAATTGTCATTTTATGAACAGAAAATACTGGTAAAATATGCTAATCATATTCAGACCCCATCAAAAGCACTAGCTCGTATCATTAATCAATCGAAAATACCTTCTCAAATTTCTGAAATACAGTTAAATAATAAAAGATATACCAACACTGAAGACATTATGAATACCTTTGAATTAATATTCTCTCAAATTTATGGCGAACATCAGGAATTACTTATAAATAAGAGTAATAACAATTTTTTTCAGAAGATTATTTTTCCGAAAATTGATGATGAGTCTCATGAGAGTTTAATCAAACCAATTTCTTCTGAGGAGATAACAGATACAATTAATAATTTGAAGCCACATAAAGCTCCAGGACCGGATGGTTTGACTTCTGAATTTTACAAAACATTTTGTGATATATTGGGTAAAATACTTCCACATGTATTTAATTATATAATTAATAATAAAATTAATGATCTGCATTTTAATGCTTCGAAAACAATTCTTATACCTAAAGAGAATGCAGATCTTCAAAATCCGGATAACTATAGACCCATTTCACTTTTAAATATAGACATGAAAATTATGACATCTATTTTAGCCAATAGATTGAAGAAGTTTATAAACCTAATAATATCTGATGAACAAGCTGGCTTTATAAATGGCAGACAAACTACTGACAATATGTTATCACTTCACACACTCATTTCTTATGCCACTCATAAAAATCTTAATGTTTACGCACTCATAATTGATGCTCAAAAAGCTTTCGATAGAGTTAATTTAAAATTTTTGTTTGATATTTTATCATATTTTAATATACCCCAAGATTTCATTTTAACATTAAAAAAGTTATATAATAATCCCTATACAACTTTATATATTAATAAAAATTTCTCAAAAAGAATACAAATTAAGAATGGTACCCGTCAAAGATGTCCGCTATCTCCTATATTATTCAATTTATATTTAGAACCACTATTCTTACATATTAAGCAAAATATTTATCATAATGCTCCAATAGTATATGGTACGAAAATATGTATGGCTGCTTTTGCTGATGATCTTAATATTTATTGTACGATGCACCTGTTTCAGATACTAAGAAAATATTAAAGGCATTGGAAGATTTTGCAGAAATATCTAATTACAAAATAAACTTTAAAAAAAACAATCTATTTCCCTTAAAGATGCCTACACCTTTTTTGCTTTTACCATTGATAAGTCAGGTCATATCCGAAGAAAAAATAAAATATCTGGGTATTGTTTTCTCAACAGATAATAGAGACTTTTATGCAAACAATGTTAAGCTAATTTGGGACCATATACTGTCTGATTTAAAAAGATGGAATAATCTGAAATTACCAATAATGGCAAAGACTTCAATTATTAAAATGAATGTACTCCCTAGAATATTATATATTTTACGAGCTACTCAAGTCTCAATTTCTAGGAAATTCTTTAAACAACTTCATACGGAATTAGGTAGATTTGTATGGGAACCTAGGAAAACTAGAATATCTTATGATAAACTGATGACTCGGAAAAATAAGGGTGGTTTAGAATTACCGAATTTTGAAGCATATTATTTAATAATAAATGCTAATAGAATTCTAAGAGTGGTTAACTTTGACAAGTACAGTACTAAATGGTCACCCAAGTGGTTGATTCTGAATTACAAACATGCTGTTAAATTGGGTATTAATTTTAAGGCATTACCTTTTTTAAATAAAGATACCTTTAAAATATACGCTTTGATGGAACATATTAGATTATATATAATATCAATACAAAACCTGTTTAAATCACTAAATCTCTTACAGTATATGATGACTTTCCAAGCATTTCACAAGAACCCGAATTTGAAAATCGGTAATCAATTGATAGATCTTAAAAAATTTCCACTTATAATTGATCTATCCATACTTGATTTATATCCCTTTCTTGGTATCTCAATACACGACATGTTAAGAGAGATGAGCCTTCCTAACTCTTATTTACTTATAATGAGACAATTAAAGGATCTTTCAATAACTTATTTTAGTAATTTTAAAATTAAAGAAGAAGACTTAACCATTTGTTCAAATTTATGGCAAACTCTTATGCAGGACTCCAAATATATAACGGCTTCATATAATTTGATAAAAGATGTGAAATATAATAACCAAATACTTTTATCCAAATACTGGAAGGATAAACTATTACTGATTGATGATAATAAAATATTGAAAGCAATTAATTTAACCTTAAAATCAGTATCTCTTCAAAAGTTATTATTTACTCAGCTGATGATATTTAATAATGCTTACTACACTCGCCTCAGCTTACATAAATTCAACTCGAAAAATTCACCTAAATGTCCATATTGTATCGATCAAACCGCTGACCTTTTACACATGTTCTGGAGCTGTAAATGTATATTCAAACTTGGGAATTCTCTAAAAATTCAATTACAAAAAATGGGTTATTGGGAGTTTATGATTCTTCATATTCCTCCGAATAACTTGAACAGATCCCAAATGATCATACTCATAAATATTTTCTTGTTAATGAAGCTTTATATAGCTACAAATTGGCTGAATCCATCTTTGACTTCATGGGAAAACTTGAAAAGTATAGCGATAAAACATATTTTAGCACATAAATTACTAATTAAAGATCATAAGAAAAATATAAATAATACAAAAATATGGGAGCAAATCTTTAACATTGTGTTAGCTTAATGTCCTAATCCACTTTTCCCCGGGAAGTATATACTTAATATGGAGATTAATATAGATAAACCGTATATTGATACTAGATCTTTTTTTTTTTCTTTTTTCTTTTTTAATACCTTTTTAGAATTTTGTTTTAATGTATAATGATCTTTTGCAACTGTTGGAAGCATTCATGTATATAATGTACATATGTTGTAGTATTGTATTACAATTGGAAAAGAATAAAGATTTATTATTGAAAAAAAAAAAGAAAAAGGCTGGCATTTGATTTGTGAACATGCTATGCACTGCACAACAGATGTTGCACTTGAAGTAAGTATAGAAATGACATTTTGCTAGAGATTCTGACTTAGTCAAGCTGGCTGCAAATTGAAGTGTGTTAGTAAACAGGGTCACAGTCTGGTCACTACTGATACTTCTCAAAATGTCGAACCTGCTCTGAAGATTTATATGTAACACTAGAGCCATTTCACTGCATTGTTATTCTTTAAAGTTACATATTACCTCTTATCTTTCTCTGTGCTTCATTCAACCAAATTTCTTGTTAATCACATATTCAGAATGGCTAGAATTGTAATACTTTTGTTTCAAGAGTTATACTATAAAATGACCCTAATTCTGCAATCCATGGATAATATTCTCAGCCACACCTTTGGTACCTTTAGTATTGCTGACATGAATAATGTAAATAATTCATAAAAGGTATGTTTTACTAAATATTTCTGTCCATTCAAACACTACTCCTGTTATATATATTCTCATCTTTCCATTAACTAATAGCCTGGGTCCAGCATTGATGATGTATGAATTTATCTGAAAGAAATCACTCCATCATTGATTGTGCCATGACAAAGATTGCTGAAGGTTTTTTCCGTATTCAGGTATAGACTAGATCAACATACATTCCTCTGTTCAAAGCTTTGCAGACTGAGTTAAAGACATTTATCACACTGGTTAAACAAAACATAACTTCCTGGAAGCTCTGCAGATATATACCCAAAATTAATTATTTCTCATTTTCTTTCTCAGTTTTATTTGTAAGCATTTTCTGAAATAAAATTGGATTACAGATTTGATTTATAACAACAGAAAGCAAAAAAAGAAATAAATGGAAGCCCTTGAAATTGCCTCTTAATTCATTCTGATACCCTAATGTGTCTTCTGTTTAGGTTGCATAGCTGTAGAATGACATCAAGTGGTGACTTTTAGGCAACAGCAAAGGGAACAAGGGTGGGGGGCAAAGAAGTAGCTTGGCAGATGTAAAACAAACCAAAGGAAGTAAGAAATGGCATTGCTCTGCCTGTCTAATCCCACCAGCTTAAAGTTATTCTCTCTTGCAGGTTGTGTCATTGTAAAGTAGGCAATATGAGACTACTTCATTTTAACCCCTCCACCTGTTGACCAGCAGCCTCCAGCAATCTATGTAGCCTATTCATTCCTCATAGAGGAGAATAAAATAAGAGATTGTCATGAGGCTATCATGCAGGAAGATATCAGGGTCTCCCCTGGACCAAGGAGCTCCTAACACCCCTTTGGTATCTTCTAATGGTTAGCATGGCCAGTTTTTTAGGATGGAGTAGGCCAGCTGAGCTTCCTCATGTGACTGCCCCCTGATCTATATGGCTATGCTGGGAAAGCACATCCCTCTGGTCTGGACTCTGCAGGTTGCACCACCCACAGCTCCCACTAGGTGTCAACCAAGAAGAATGCCAAGCCACATTCCTCCCTCCATCCCTCCGTCTGAGATATAGTTTCATAGTTTCATAGTATAGTACTAGGCTATCTGCCCTAGGGCATTTATAAGCCTAGCCATAGTGTACATGGCTTTCACCACCCCATGTAATGATACAAAAGTGAACAACATAAATTTAGTTTACTGTGCCTCTGTCTAGTAGTGACACAGAGATGACCCCCGGGGTAAACCTACGATCACCCATCCATTCGTCAAGATTTCTCTTGAAGAGAGTCAGTGAGGGGCTGTGCCTAACATGGACTGGGATCTTGTTCCAGAGTGCGGGAAGCCTCTGGGTTATGAATCTGTCCCTCCAGCATGTCCTATTCATATTTGTGCTGAGGTTTAGATCTTTAGCTCTTGTGGCTCTGATGGATTTGGATTTTTTGAGGTGGAGCATGTCCATTAATTCCAGATTGGACATGGCCTTGTATGTCAGGCACAGATCACCTCTAAGCAGGCGGTATGCTACTGAATAGAGCTGGAGCTTCTTTAGTCTGGCAGCATATGACATATGTTGGAGACCCTTGATCCTCTTGGTGAGGTACTTTTGGGGTCTCTCCAGCTGCTGCAGGTGCCGGGTGAGGTACATACCAAATGGGGCATTGTACTCAATCATAGGCCTGATAAGGGAGGAATATAGGGGTACAATAACATCCGTTGATCTGGATGTGAATCCCTTCATGATAAGGTGGGCAAGGTAGAAGGTCTTTCTAACCACTTTGGCAACGTGGGTGTCAAATGAGAGGTCACTGTTAACTTGGGTCCCCAGGTCTCTGATTACTTGTTCCGTACTTAATGGATTACCACCTATGTGGTAATTTGTGGGTACTTTGTTTTTCCCAAAGGGGATGACTATACATTTTTTGGCATCGTCTGTTTCTGTAAGGCCCTTCTGAAGGATGCATGTGTCAGCTGGTGTATTGACTATGGTGCCTAGTTTGCAGTCATCTGCAAACTTTGTCAGCCACAATCCCCCTATGTTTGCCCACACATCTGAGAAATAAATGCCGAACAAGAGGGGTCCCAAGACAGAGCCCTGTGGGACTCCACTTGTGACTGGCTTAGAATCTGACATAGCTCCAGCTATTCTGACCTTGTGGGTTCTGTCCTTTAGCCAGTTTGCAACCCATCTTGTGACATATGGGTTTACATTTAAGCTGTTGAGCTTGTCTATGATGCCTGAGTGGGGTATTGTGTCGAAGGCTTTTGCCAGGTCCAGGTAGGCTGTATGAACTGCTTTGCCCTCATCAATGGCTCTAGTGACTGTTTCAAAAAAGTCCACCAGGGTCAAAAGGCAGGATCTGCCTTTTACAATTCCAAACTGGGTAGGGTCAATTGTCTGTAGGTCCCCGATGTCTTTGTTTATGAATTCCATAATGATCCTTTCCATAGCTTTGCAGACTAGGCTGGTTAAGTTTATGGGGCGGTAGTTTCCAGGGTCTGTAGAGGTGCATATCCTGTAGTAAGGCTAAGATTAAACAGCATTCTTATGTGCGGGTTTAGCTCCTCTAGGAGTTCACATAGCACGCAACCCGGGACACCATCAGGTCCTATTGATGCTGTATTTTTAGCTTTGCTGAAAGCATTTCTCACATGGACATCTGAGATGTCATGAAGGTTGCATTCAGCTGGGATAAATATTTCATCTTTTGGGGGTGAGGGAGGGGAGAAATTTGCACTGAACCTGTCTGCCAGTATGTTGGCAATATCTGTGGGTTCAGTGTATTTCTTGCCGTTATGAAAAAACTCTGAGCATATCTGAGGGTTTCCGCCCAGGTTTCTAACATAGCTGAAGAAGGCCTTGTGATTATCTTTAGTGTCCTTAGCAATTTTTCTCTCAAAGTTGGCCTTGGATGATTTTATGAGTAGTTTTTTTTCTAGTGCTGATCAGAGATGCCTTCCCTTTATGGAATTTTGCTCTGTCTTGCAGTAGCTTCCTTCTCTTGTTATAAAGTTTGTTTATGGCTGGGGTCCACCAGATAGGACGCCTGCCATTGGTGGAAATGGTCTTGGTTTTATTTGGGATTGCATGATCCATGCATTCTTGGAGATGTCCGTAGAAAGCATTTGTGAAGGATTCAGCAGTGTGGGATGTGGTTTCCACTGGCCCAGGGGGCTTGAAGGATAGCATTTCAGTCTTAAGGAGTGTAAAGTCAGCTTTTGAGAAGTTTCTCACTGTGGTCTTTTGTGCTGGGGGTGGAGGTGGGATATGAATATCTAGGGTCATTAGTCATATACAAGTCTTGCATCACTTACTCCCATTTCCCCACTCAGCTCACCACAGCTCTCATGCCTGTTAATATGGGATCATTTTTTGTGTAAGCCCCCATGTGCTATTTTGCTGGGTTTCAACTTTCCTCAATGCTGTGCAGCTGTGAAATGATATATATATATATATATATATATATATATATATATATATATATATATAGATAGATATATATATATATATATATATATATATATATATATATATATATATATATATATATATATATATATATATATATATATATATATATATATATATATATATATATATATATATATATATATATATATATATATATATATATATATATATATATATATATATATATATATCTGAAGATATAGATATTTATATGTATATATACATACACATATACAGATAGATAAGTATAGGTATGTGGCACTAAGCACCCCACAGAGGGGTGCTTTTCTTTCAGTTACCATGTGGTGTATTTAGGTTGTGATTAGGTAACTTGTGTTTTTGATCAGTTCTGATCAAGGAACTCATTTAAAACTGACAGTGTGTCAACTGTTCATAGAGAAAGCATACAAAATATATATAGCCATTGTTGAATCAGGGCTGACAGAGATAGATCTGCAATCTAGAAGAAGGAAAACAAGAGAATAAGAAAAGATGGACAAATCCTACACCGTAAGCACCAGAGCGGTCAGTCTGCAGCAACTTGAGACCACAGAAACAGCCTAGAAAGGAAGGAGTATATAGATGGTCAAACCTCAGCATCAGTGGCAGTCCTGTACTGACATTAATTTCTAGTAGATACCTAATGGGAGCAGAGAAAGGGAACCTATGTGGTGCTCCACACTCTATGGCCTAGATGGGATGAAGGCCTAACTATGGCACAGATGACCTCAGTTCAACTAGCAGCACCAGTGCTGAAAGAAACAGGCAGGGAGTATAGGAGAAAGTGGATTACGCTGCCTCACCCATCCTGGGAGAGGGAAATGGAAGGCCTGGACAGCTAGAAATGCTCCCAAGAAAGCAGGAACTTAAATGAATAGCCATGCTGGCTGTTCTAAGCTGGTAAGGATAACCCTCATAAATTTCTGTCTCTGCCATAGAAACCACCTGCTCAGACTATGCATATTGTCTTATCAGAAAGAGTGTCAAAGACTGCACCACTTTAAATCTCAGCAGCATTGCCTTTTATGTCTCCTTGCTGTCTTTGGATTATCAACACAAGCAAATAAAAACTTTGAATCCCAGAAGAACCAAACATGGCAAACATAGTTGAAAGCTAAATCCCTTTATTACAAGAAGCGCTTTTCATTCAAAGCCAATGCTCAAACTTCATCATATCCTGTCTTTGGATTATCTTAGAATGTCTTGTCATAGTCACGACTTTCTCTGTGTTTCAAATTTTTATCCAGCTGCATTCTTTCTAACAACACACCATCTCTTAGTCCAACCACTATCTTAACGTGAAATAGCTAGTCATGGAAGTTGGCTATATTTTCAGTTTTCAGGTAGCACACAAAAACGATGGCAAAGGCACCAGTTATGTTTATAGTCTTCATCTCTGGTTGAATATTGCCTGTTTCTTCATTTTTGGTGGATAAAAAACTCAAAAGCCTCTTTTATTATCTTAGATTTTTGTCTTTCACCAACAATTAGGCTCTGTTCGCTCACCATAGAAATCTCTTCATCCTCCAGGCAATAACTTACGATATTCTCAAGATTTGCATCTGAGGATCATGCAGATTGTTTGCTAGATTACATTTTAGATGTAAATATATATATGTGTGTGTGTGTGTGTGTGTGTGTGTGTGTGTGTGTGTGTGTGTGTGTGTGTGTGTGTGTGTGTGTGTGTGTGTGTGTGTGTGTATATATATATATATATATATATATATATATATATATATGTATATATATGTATATATCTATATATATATATATATATGTATATATATTCTTTTTTGTTGTTTCTGTTTTTTCTCTCATGTCCAATAGTTAGTTATGCATTCTTCTTGTGAAGTATCACCTATAGAAGTAGTTCTTGCACATTTAACACAAGCCGCGCCCTCTTGCGTACCTCACTCCTTGGTTTCCTCTTTCCTTCTCTCCCCATCACTATTTTATATGCTCTTATGTTGTTCTGGCAGTCCATATGAACCTTATGCCATTCAGGTCCTCTATATTTTAAATGCTAAGGTCTATATTTTATATGCCAAGCACTTTCCAAGGTCAAAAATAGTGCATCGATGGGCCTCTATAACATTCCATGATGCTTAATAAATAGTATAAAACATGAGCTCTATGGTCCATTTGAATCACTTTTCAACTGGAACCTACAGTCAGATTTTATGCCCAAGGAATGGAAAATGGCAACAGTTATTCCCTGCACAAAGGAGGTCCAGCCACTGAGCTGCGTAACTACAGGCCCATAAGTCTGACCAGCCTCATATGTAAACGACCGTGGAAAGAATCATCATGGACATGATAAATGAGGACATAGGTAACCTGCAAACTCTGGACCCATCACAGTTCGGCTTTGTTAAAGAAAGGTCATGCCTATTAAATCTGGTGGACTTTTTGAGAACATCACCAAAGCACTGAATGAAAGTAAGACTGTGCATACAGTTTACCTCGAACTGGCCAAGGCTTTTGATACATTACCCCACTCAGACATCACAGACAAGCTCACTAATTTAGGTATAAACCCTTTTATTATCTGCTGGATAGCCAACTGGTTCACTGATAGGACACAAGAGGTCAAAATAGGCAAGGCCACCTCCACCAAGAGGACAGTTACTAGTGGAGTCCTTCAGGGTCTGTACTGGGCCCACTCCTGTTCTGCATCTATTTCTCTGAAATGGAAGTAAATGCTGAATTGTTTCTAACTTCAGAATATCTGTCTAAATACTTCATCCTTAAATTTTTAGGGTCCACTTATTAGTTTCCCACCAAGTGTTTGGTAATGCTCTGTATAGACACAGACACTTTGAATGACATAAAAGCACAACTGAAATTTCACCAATACCTAGTTGCACACAGGACAACTAGTTTGCAGTGAAAAACATTGTCTCCAGAGTTGCAAACCAGATACTCCTAACATTGATTTATATTCTCATTCCAACTGAATAATCAACAAAAGGGTCTGTTGCCATGGATATGAACTTTCCTATTATCCCTGTTAGCAGAAGGTGGATATGGGCATCTTGAGGCAATATAGAAATGGTCTCATGTTTACTGACAACCACTTAATTCAAAAACAAACTGATACAATATGTGAGAGATGTATTTACACAATGTTACTGGAGGCAAAGCTCTCACATAAAAGTACTCCTAATGTCAATAAGGTTGTCAGTAATACACACGCTGCACCCATCATACACAATTCAAAACAGACATATAGACCCACATATGCTGCGAAACTTAAATGTAACCTTTCTAAACCCCGAAGACCAATGACTGGTGTCAGAACCATGGCCTGAAGCTTAACACCAAAAAATGCATGTGCACTAAGTACACATAACAAATATATTCAGCCGCCCCAAATGCCCTCTTTCAAAACAACACCCACATCAAAATACAGCCACATCTAATGGAGCCTCTACTTCTCAGCCCATAAGGCAAGCCAGCACAGCATCCAATGTTCTAGTCATTGCCGACTCCATTGTGTGGCATACTGATGTCCTTCTCACCAGGTCGAGTAGGGGAAATTCACAGTTAGCTGCTTATCAAGGGTCAGGATCCTCTACAGTAAGCATGCACTCAGGTCATTGGGCCACAAGTACCAGTATGACTCAGTCATAGTCCATGCAGTTGTAACTGACCTGAGACATACCTCCCTAGGCTGTATGAAGACATGGAGCTCTCAGAATTTGTGTTCAAGGCTGGTAGGAACCTAGCATTGAACAGCATTTTACCTTCTCCAAGGATGATGCCACAATATGAGCAAAAGATGACTGACTTTAATAATTGGGTTAGTTTCTGGTGTCAATCTAAAGGGTTGTAATATTTGTCAGCATGGAAGGAGATGGTCAATAGACCACTCTGCTTTGCCAGGGATGGTCTGCACGTCTCCCCTCTAGGCTTTTGAATATTAGCTAAAACATTGTCTTCCCCCATAGTGCCTTTTTTAGGCAATGCCAAACTGAAACTACTTCTGACATAGCAAATCAAAACCAAGAAAACCTAAAGGTATCACTGCTCAGTGCTAGGAGTCTAAACAAAAAACTCCACTCCCTAGAAGTTCTGTTCACCCTAGAGAATGCTGACATCTGTGCAGTCACTGATACATGGTTTAAAGCAACAGACAGCACACTGACAGTACAAGGATATAATGCCTTCCACACATTTAGACTAGCTACTATACAGACAGGGACTAAATGTGGAGGTGTTTCTATTTACATCAAAAATCAATGTACCTCAAGGCTGGTCAAATGGGACAATGCATTTGAGCTACTCCATGTTCAAATTACCATAGGCAAAATCCAATACCACTTCTTTGCAAGTTATAGGTCCCCCTCTATGACCCAGGAAACCCATACCATATATTTAAACTTATTGAAAACACTCACCATCCAGATCAATAGGTTCATAGGTTCATGGATGTGTGCTAGGCTAATGGCCCTGGAGCCTTTACAAGCCTAGCCCAAAAGAATTGCCCGGGGACCATGCCACCCGATGTTAGTTCACAGTGCCCCATCCAGTAGGGCAACTGTAGTGATCCCTGGGGTGAAATTTCTGTTACCCATCCACTTGTCAAGATTTCTCTTGAAGAGGGCCATTGAGGTGCTCTGCTTGACATGAATGTGAAGCCTATTCCAGAGTATGGGCAGTCTTTGGGAGATGAACCTGTCCCTCCAGCATGTTCCATTAATTGTGGTAATGAGGTTGTGATCTCTGGAGCATGTGGCGCAGGGTGATTGGGATTTCTTTAGGTGTGGCATTTCAAGTAAAGCTGGGTCAGACATGGCTTTGTAAGTCAAGCAGAAATCACCTCTAAGTAGACAATAAGAGATTGAGAACAGCTGAAGTTTCTTGAGTCTGTCCATGTAGGACATGTGTTTAAGGCCTAGGATCCTTTTTGTGAGGTACTTTTGTGGTCTCTCCAGCTGTTGTAGGTGTCTGGTCAAGTACATGCCAAATGGGGAGTTATATTCAATGATTGGTCTAATGAGGGATGAGTAGAGAGGGATGATGACCTCTTTCTTCCTGGATGCAAAACCTTTGGTTATAAGATGTGCCACGTAGAAGGACTTTCAGACCACAGTGGCAATGTAGTGGTCAAGGGTGAGGTGGCTGTCAACCTGGGTACCCAGGTCTCTTAGTTCAGTGGACTCCCATCAACATGGTAATTTGTGGGGACTGAGTTTTTTCCAAAGGTGATGATAATGCATTTTTTGGTGTTAAGCTTCAGGCCATGGTTCTGACACCAGTCATTGGTCTCACAGAGGCCCTTTTGTAGGATGTCTGCATCACTTGGGGAGTTGATAATGACTCCTATCTTGCAGTTGTCAGTGAACTTGGTCAGCCAGAGTCCATCTGTGTCGGCCTGGACTTCTGAGAAGTAGATGCCAAACAGGATAGGGCCTAGGACCGAGCCCTGTGGAACTCAACTCGTTACTGGTCAACAGTCTGACTTAGAATCCGCAACTTTCACTCTGTGGATTCTGTCTGTGAGCCATTTTGCAACCCACCTAGTGATGTAAGGATTGATGCCTAGTTTGGTGAGTTTATCAATGATACCTGAGTGGGGAATGGCATCAAAGACCTTAGCCAGGTCGAGGTAGGCTGTATGCACTGCTTTACACTCATCCACAGCTTTGGTGACTGCCTTGAAGAAGTCAACCTGGTTCAGCAGGCATAATCTCCCCTTGACAAAGCCAAACTGTGTGAGGTAAAGAGTCTGGAGATTGCCTATATCTTTGTTAAGCAGGTCCATGATGATGTGCTCCATAGCTTTGCATACCAGACTCATCAGACTAACGGGGCGATAGTTCCCAGGCTCTGTAATTGCTCCACCTTTATGGAGTTGGATGACTGTAGCAGTGCGCCATTCATTAGGGACATAGCCTGAGGTAAGGCTGTGATTGAACAGGGCACACAGATGTGGTGCCAGTTCATTTTGTAGCTCATGTAGGATGCAGCCAGGAATACTATCATATCCCATGGATGCTGTATTCTTGGCTTTGGACAATGTAGCTTTTACCTGTGCTGCAGAAATGGTGGGTACCAGGCTTTCTTCTGGTATTGAGATTAGGGCCCTGGGGGAGGGGTAAAGCTGGCACAGAATCTGTCTGTTGGCTCAATATAGGAGGTGCCATTGTGCAATAACTCAGAGCAAATATGGGTATTGCCTTGGAGGTTTTTGATATAGCTATAGAAGGCTTTGTAGTTGTTTTTGGTGTCAGACCCAATTCTGCCTTCATAGCTGGCTTTAGAGGATTTGATAAGGGATCTCAGCTTTTTGCTGAGACTTATAAGGGAGGTTTTCCAGTCTTGTGACTTCATTTTTTTTCTGCAACAGTGTCTTCTTTCTGTTGAAGAGTTTATTGGTGGCTCGAGTCCACCAGATTGGCTTCCTTTTTTTGGAGGAGAGTGTCTTAGTTCTATTTGGTATGGCAAAATCCATGCATTTGTGTATGTGCTTGTACAGTGCATCAGTGTATGATTCAGCAGTCATGCAGCTATTCTCCATTGGCAAGGGTGCCGAGAAGTTAAACACCTCTGTTTATAGGAGCCCAAAGTCGGCTTTAGAGAAGTTCTTCAGGGTGGTCACCTTAGCGAGGGTTGTAGCTGAGATGGCAGTTTCCATGGTGATCAGTTTGTGGTCAGATTTAACCAGGGAGGAAATGACTATAGGTGTAGAGCAACGGTTTCCCATGTTGGCGATAACCAGGTCGAGGATGTTGCTTCCTCTAGTGGGGGTCAGAATAAGTTGGTCCAGGGCATTGGAACTGATAAATTCCAGAAAGCGCTGGGCCTGTACATTGGTACTTGAATAGTTTTCCCAGTTGATGGAAGGGTAGTTGAAGTCACCCAGTATGAGAGTATTGGGTTGGACCTTGATAAATTTCAGGGTGCTTAGAAACTTGGAGTGAGAGTCTAGGGACATGTTTGGGGTTCTGTAGCAGGCTATGACTTGTATCACCATCTTACCTAGTGTTAGTTGTACCTGAAGTATCTCGGATGCATTATGCTGGGCTACCAGTCTAGAGGTGTGCATATCATTTAAGAATATGAAGACACCTCCACCTTTGGAGCTTCCGTCCATATTCTGGGGCCAAAAGGTATGGAATGAGTTGTAGCCTGGGAGAGCAAGAGTGTTTTCTGCCTCTTTAAACCAGGTCTCTGCTACAGCACAGATGGTGACATTCCCCATTTTGAGGAGAACTTCGAGCGAGTGCATCTTGAGATTTAGACTTCTAGTATTGCGCAGCATGACCTTCAGATACTTCTAGTATTGCGCAGCATGACCTTCAGATACTTCTAGTATTGCACAGCATGACCTTCAGATACTTCTAGTATTGTGCAGCATGACCTTCAGATTGCATTTTTGTAGCTGTTACAGTGGAATGTTGATTTTTGGAACACTGCCTAAAAAAGGCACTATAGGGGTGGCAAGAGCTTTAGCCAGTACCCGGAAACCCAGGGGTGACAGATGCAGGCCATCTCTAGCAAGCATCAAGGTCTGTCAATCATGTCATCCCAGGCACACAGATACTAGATCCCCTTAGAATGACACCAGAAACTTAGCCAATTGTTGAAGTCAATACCACATTCATGGATGGCTTTAATTACCCCCCATTAACTGGGAATCCTATACGACACCAAATGTACAAGCACAGAGATTCCTGGATTTTGTAAATATAAACTTCCTGGACCAGACTGATAATGGGTCTAAATTAGAACATCGAAGTGTTAAAACATCGAATGTTCTAATATCAACCCCTGTTCAGTGAACGCTTGAAATAGCAAAGCTGCAGAACACCGAACATTTTCCTAGGGAAAGTATTTGGTGGGTCATTTCTGCGGCTTCACTATTTCTTCGACTGTGGTGCGAAGGTGACAGACCAGGTTAAGGTAAGTGTGCGAACGGACTGAGGTAAGGTGAGTGTGTGATAGTTAGGGACCTTAGGGATAGGGAGTGGGTGAGGTGAGTGTACGATAGGGACCTTAGGGTTAGGGAGCGGGTAAGGTGAGTGTGCGATAGTTAGGGACCTTAGGGTTAGGGAGCAGGTAAGGTGAGAGTGCAATAGTTAGGGACCTTAGGGTTAGGGAGTGGGTAAGGTGAGTATGCGATAGTTAGGTATCTTAGGGGTAGGGAGCAGGTAAGGTGAGTGTGTGATAGTTAGGGACCTTAGGGTTAGGGAGTAGGTAAGGTGAGTGTCCAATAGTTAGGAACCTTAGGGTTAGGGAGCGGGTAAAGTGAGTGTGTGTTAGTTAGGGACCTTAGGGTTAGGGTTGGGTTAAGGTAAGTGGATAGCTAGTAGTGTATGTACGGTTTAGTGTAGGGTTCTGTGAAGTGTGTATGTGTGGATTATGTATTTTGGCGTGCTTGTGCTGTGTGTGTGTTTTCTCGGAACAGCAAATTTTTTCCAAGGGAAAAAAATTCACTGTTCTGAGCATTTGAGTATATCACATTTCGAGATTCCAAGGTCTAGCTTATGGTGTTCGATATTTTGGAATTTCGATAATGTGATATAGACCCACTGATAATACATCAACCAGAGGTGCAACCATACTGGATCTGGTCCAAACTAAAATGGCAGAGTGCTGCACACCCGTAGTGTTTTCTCTGGCAAGGTCAGACCACAGAATGGTCTCCTTTAAAGTAAAAATAAAACCTGGACCTCCAGCTTACACTGAAATGTTCACAGGGTACGCTAAGGCTATCTTCATGTTATTAAGTGATAACCTGGCAAAATTTGAAGCCCCATAAACTCTGAGAACACTGCTGTCTATGCAGAACTGTTCACAGAAACCCTATACAAGCATGTTAATAGCTACATAGAGGCAGATTTACCCACCAGGGAGAAGTATAGAACTGACTTACAAAACAAGACACCCTGATGGAATCACAAAATCAATAGGCTGTATAACAGGAGGAAGAAAATCATGGCAAAAATCAAGAGGTGCAGCACCGAGCAGGATAAAAGCACTCTCATCAAACTAAACAAACACCTCAGAGGACAAATAAAGTCTACCAAAGCCAAATCTGAGGGAAATTTGGCCTCCCAGGCCAAGGACAACTACAAGGTATTCTTTAGCTATGTCGGCAACCTCTAAGGCAATACACAATTGTGTGCAGAGCTCATTGTAAATTGAGGCAACCATACTGAGCCAGAAGATATAGTAAACCTACTAGCCAGCAAATTCAGTTCCAACTTTCCCCCTCTTTCCCCCTCAACCTTCCCTCAGGAAATACCATCAAATATAACTCCCCCTGCTATCACTAGGGAACAGGTCCTTAATGCTCATTCTAAGACCAAGACCACTGCGTCAATGGGCCAAGACAATATCCCAGGATGTCTTCTAAATAGCATGAAACATGACCTATCAGGCCCTCTAGAATTGATATTTAACTGTAGCCTCCAAACAGGCTTCATTCCTCATTAATGGAGAACAGCAACAGTCATCCCTCTGTGAAAAGGTGGGCCATGTACAGACTCTGGATACTACAGACGATAAGTCCCACTCATCTTATATGCAAATCCATGGAAATAATTGTCATGGAAATGATCAATAATGATATACAAAACCTCCAGACACTAGAATCAACCCAGTTTGTTTTCATCAAAGGCAGGTTATGCCTACTAAGCCTCGTGGACTTCTTTGAGAAGGTTGCCAAAGCAATGAATGAGGGCAAATTGGTTCACACTGCCTACCTTGACCTGGCCAAGGCATTTGACACAATACCTCACTTGGGCATTGTTGACAAACTCAGGATGTTAGGTAAAAACCCATATGTCACCCAGTGGATAGCCAACTGGCTCACAACTAGGACCCAGGAAGTTAAAACTGGGAAGCCCACCTCTACAAAGAGGACAGTCATAAGTGGAGTCCCTCAGGGATTAGTCCTTGGACCACTCCTTTTTTACATTTACTTCTCTGAAGTCAAGGCCAATGTAAATGACCACTGTGAAAAATCTCTCAAAAGCAAATGTCACACTTCTCAAGACTGAGATGGAAAGTTTCAAAGCCCCCGGGCAAATGGAAAATGCTATCCAAACCACAGAATCCTTTACAAATGCACTCTATGATCACCTACAGGAATGCATGGATCGTGCCATCCCAAGTAAAACCAAGACTCACTCCTCCAAACACAGGAGACCAGTCTGGTGGACCCTGGCCATAAATAAGCTATACAACAGAAGGAGGAAACTATTACATGATAGGGCAAAATCCCAAAAAAGGAAGGCATCCCTGATCAGTATTAGCAAGAAACTTTGCTCAATCATAAAATCATCGAAGGCTAACTTCGAAAGAAAAATCGCCAAAGACTCTAAAGATAATCACAAGGCGTTCTTTAGCTCTGAGCTGGTGCAAAAGGCACAAAGTACACTGAACTCACTGACATTGCCAACATCCTGGCAGACAGGTTCAGTGCAAACTTTACCCCCCTTCCCCCCCAAAAGGGCCTGCATCTATCCCAGAAGAATGCAGTCTCCAGTCATCACAGACACACAGGTGAAAGCAGCCCTTTCCAAAGTAAAAAAACACAGCTTCAATGGGACCAGATGGTATCTCAGGCTGCATCTTACACGAGCTCCAAACATAACTAAACCCTCACATAAACTCACTGTTCCAACTCAGCCTTACCACAGGTTATGTACCCAAAGAATGGCGTACAGCAACAGTAATCCCACTCCACAAAGGTGGCGCCACAACGAATCCCGGGAACTATCGCCCATATGCCTGACTAGCCTGGTCTGCAAGGCTATGGAGTGCATCATCATGGATCTCATAAACAAAGACATTGGGAACCTCCAGACACTGGACCTTACCTAATTCGGCTTTGTTAAAGTCAGATCTTGCCTCCTAAACCTAGTTGACTTTTTTGAAATAGCTACCAAAGCCATAGATGAGGTAAAGGTAGTCCACACAGCCTACCTGGACCTTGCAAAGGCCTTCGACACAATACCCCAGTCTGGCATCATAAATAAGCTTACCAGCTTAAATATCAACCCATATGTCACAAGATGGGTTGCAAACTGGCTCAGGGATAGAACTCACATGGTCAGAGTTGTGAGTGCCATGTCCAACTCTAAACCAGTTACAAGTGGCATCCCACAGGGTTCAGTCCTGGGACCCCTCTTGTTTGGTATATACTTCTCTGAGGTTCAGGCAAGCACGGGAGGACCATGGCTGACCAAGTTCGCAGATGATTGCAAGCTGGGAGCCATAATCGACTCTCCGGCCAACACAGGCATCCTCCAGAAGGGTCTTACAGAGACGGATGCCTGGTGTCAAAACCATGGCCTTAAGCTAAATGCCAAAAAGTGCATAGTCATCCCTTTTGGGAAAAACAAAGTGCCCACAAGCTACCACATAGGAGGTAATCCACTAAGTATGGAAGAAGTAATTAGGGATCTGGGGACCCAAGTAGATAGTAACCTCTCCTTTGACAATCACATTGCCAAAGTGGTTAGAAAAACCTTCTATATAGCTCACCTAATCACAAAAGGGTTCACATCTAGATCAAGAGAGGTCATTGTGCCCCTCTACTCATCGCTCATCAGGCCCTTAATTGAGTACAATGCCCCATTTGGGATGTATCTTACCCGACACCTGCAACAGCTAGAGAGACCTCAAAAGTACCTCAACAAGAGGATTGTGGGCCTCAAACAGATGCCCTATGCCACTCGACTAAAGAAACTCCAGCTCTATTCAGTTGCTTACTGCCTACTCAGAGACGATCTCTGCCTGACATACAAGGCCATGTCTAACCCGGAAATGATGAACATGCTCCACCTCAAGAAAGCTAAATCTATCAGAGCTACATGCTCCATGGACTTAAACCTCAGCACAACAATAAATAGGACATGCTGGAAGGATAGATTCATATCCCAGAGGCTTCCCTCATTCTGGAATAGAATCCCGGCTCATGTTAGGCAGAGTCCCTCGCTGACCCTCTTCAAGAGAAATCCTGATGAGTGGATGGGAAATTGTAAATTTACTCCTGGGATCACATCTATGGCCCTGCTGGACAGAGGCTCGGGAATCTAATTAAAAGGGTGGTGAAAGCCAACACATTCTGGCTAGGCTTATAAAAGTCCTAGGGCAAATAGCCTAGTACCTATCTATGAACTTATGAACCTATGACTGACTAAATTTGCAGATGATAGCAAATTAGGAGCTGTCATTGAATCTCACACTGACACAAATGTTCTTCAGGAAGGGCTGACACAGACAAACAACTGGTGTCAGAGTCATGGACTAATCTAAATGCCAAGAAATACATAATAATATCCTTCGGGAAGTCATCTACCCTTGGTAACTATCATATTGACAATACAGCCCTTAGAGTTGACCCAATAGTCAGGGATTTGGGGACACACATAGACAGTAATCTAGCCTTTGACCATCACATGTCTACAGCAGTGAGAAAATCATTCTATATTGTGCAAATTATAAACAAAGGTATGGCATCCAGGTCTAAGGAAGTCATTGTTCCACTGTATTCTGCATTCATCAGACCTATTGTTGAGCACAATGCCTCCTTTGGTATGTATCTAACCAGGCATATCCAACAAATGGAACATCTGCCGAGGTTGCTCACTAAAAGAATATAGGATATAAGTAAAATGTCCTTGCAGACTGCCTCAAGGCCCTATTCCTGTATTATGTCTCCTACAGGCTGTTGAGGGCAGATCTATGCCTGACGTACAGGGCATTGTCAGAACCCATGCTAATGGACCTCCTGCATATCAGAAAAACAAAGAGCACCATAATTACCCATTCTAAAGACTTAAACCTTGCCTGTGATATAAATAGGACTTGCTAGAGAAACAGTTATGTATCCATGAAACTACCTCATCTCTGGTACAAGCTCCCCTTCCATCTGAGTTCCTCCCTAACCCAATTCAAGTGTAACTTGGACAATTGAATGGGGAGCAAGAAATTCATCCCTGGCTTGACACCTATGTCTCTAATGAACACAGACAAACTGCAAATGGTTCAGCTCCCAGGCCCCTGCTTACATTTATCAAGGGTATCAGAACTTGTCAGATATGTGGGATGTATGGCTAGGCTTAAAAAGGTCATTGTGGTCATTAGCCTAGTAAACATCTAAGAACCTATGAACCTGAAGGTTTATGGCTGACTAAGTTTGCAAATGATTGCAGGCTGGAGGTTATCATCACATCCCCTGCAGATGCTAGCGATCTTCAAGAAGGAATTCTTCTGGCTAACAAATGGTGCCCAAGCCATGGTCTTAAATGTAATGCTAAGAAATGCAAAGTTGTACCCTATGGGAAGTCAACCATGATCCTGGCTAATTACCATGTTGATAATACACCCCTATGACTCAACTCAGTAGTCAAGAATCTGGGTACACACATAGACAGTAGCCTTGCCTTCGACCACCATGTGGCCACAGTAGTGAGGACATCCTTTTATGTTGTGCAACTTATAAGTAAGAGAATGGTATCTAGGTCCAAAGAGGTCATTATCCCACTGTACTTGACCCTTATCAGACCAGTCATAGACTACAATGCTCCCTTTGTTATGTACCTGACCAGGTATATTCAGAAACTACAACAACCTTGGCAGTTCCTTACAAAAAAATACAAGGTATAACAAATATGCCTTATACAGAGCACCTTAAAGTGCTTTCCCTCTACTCGGTCTCCTATAGATTTCTAACAAGTGATCTATGCCTGGCTTACAAGGAATCCACAAATCCCACACTTATGAATCTCCTGCATATTTATAAGTCAAACAGTACCAGAAATACAAGGTCTAGAGTCCTAAATGTTGTCTGTGACAAACAGAACATGCTGAAGAGATAGATATGTGTCCCAGAGACTACCCCTCCTATGGAGCAGGCTTCCCACATATGTGAAGCTGAGTTTGTATATTACCTAGTTTAAGCACAACCTAGGCCAGTGGATGGAGAATAAGAAACTTAAACCAGGCCTGGCACTGATGTCCCTTGTGGACAGACAAAGCTTATAAATGCCTGTCCCTCAATGTCCTATTTGGATACAGGACATCATTATTCTTTCGGGAGAACCTAGCAGGCCCCCTGGGTCATTAGCCTAGTAGCAATCTATGAATCCATGAATCTATATTGTATATGCTCTTATTATATTCTTTCTGACAATCCATATGAGCTTTAGTATGTCTCTGTCCAAAATAATGAAGGTATGCCATGCTGGTCCCCCACAGAAGACACCATAACAATGGAACACAGAGGTGATATTAATACATTGTCAATGGTCTTGAGGGTACTACAGTCCATCATCTAAATCTGTTCTTCTAAAAGGAATCAGCATATCCCCATTTCCTAGTGTCTCAGTAAGAAACCAGCCAATCACGACAGTGTATTTGGATGATGGACAGGGCAATATTATAAATTCAGCTGAGGATGACATCCTGGTTCAACAGGAAGTAGTTTCAGACACAGACAAGTTTCTAAGGCGTTCTGAAAGACTGAAACATAAAGAAGGAATGCACAAAGGAGACTTACAGCAAGAATTTAGTTCTGGGGATAGAGCTCCCCCAAAAACTGCTGGGGCTTACTATAGACATAAAAATGAAAATAACAAAAGGAATCCATGGTCAGAAAACTTCAAAGGGAAGAAAGACACCAGGAAGAGGAGCATTTATCAAAGCAGGTAAATAAACCAGGACTTATAGAACAGATTTAGTGCCTCAGTGACATTGACTTTCATTCCACCGTGGATTTTTTTGATGAACAAACGTCTGTAAATCATTGTGTGTTTTCTACTGGCAAAATGACCAGTAGCAGTGATTCAGTGTGTAATGGTAATGCTTGCAGCCAAGAAATTTCTGGTTGTAGGAATATCTGTGATATGAAGCATGTCGATTGTCCTATTTTGAATGAGACATTTTGAATGAGACAACCCCAAGTCTTATGTTTGGTAATAATATTGCTGATTACATTGAAATTTGCCTTATAGAAAATGCTGATGACAATATTGTAAATAAGTCAGAATGTTTTTTTTTACACACAATATGAGTACTGGTAACTTTAGTACCAAAGAGGATGGGTATGATTTTTTGAATGACGACTCTGTCAAAGATTCTTTTGATACTAATGCAGCGAACATGGGATTTGAAAGAGCTTGCACTGACCTAAACAGTAAAAGGGTCTATATTAGAACACCGAACTTTCAAAATTTCAAGTGTTCTAATATCAAACCCTATTAATCAAAAATTTAAAACATCGAACATACAGAACAGCAAATTTTTTCCCTAGGAAAAAATTTGCTGTTCCAAAACACATACACCCAACACAAGCACACCAAACAAACAGCAATCCACACACATACACCTGAACTCTTACACCTAACCCTACACTAAACTATACATACACCACTAACTATCCACTTACCTTAACCCAAACCCTAACCCTAAGGTCCATCACTATTGCACAGTCACCTCACCCATGCACTAACCCTAACTCACCTACCCCGCCATAACCCTCACATCCACACAATCGCACACTTACCTGACCCGCACCCTAACCCTAACTCACATAACCCGCCCTAACCCTCACGTCCACACAATCGCACACTTACCTGAACCCGACCCGTAACTTTCCACCACAGCACGGAAAATACCAAAGCAACAGAAACGGACAACCAAATTCTTTCCCTAGGAAAAAATTTGGTTTTCTGTTCCTTCGATATTTTCAGCGTTCACTGAAAATGGGTCGATATTAGAACACTCAAAATTTTGAACGTTCGGTGTTCTAATATAGACCCCAGTAAAATAGATTTTGATTGCTTTAAAACGAATGGTAATGATTTTACGGATGTATATAATTGTTCTGATGGGATAATATCAGATTTGCACAATGACTCACAACAAATGTTGGTTACTTCTTCATGTGTGGTAGACTCTATTTGGAATGATTCAGTTACATCAATTTTTAACAAGGAAGTTACCAGTGTTAATTGTAATACCTTCAGTTATCCTGGTGAGTCATAGAATTCTGGAACTGACATTAACTGCCCCATTATTAAATGCACCTCAAATCATGAAAACAGCTGTACTAAGTATGCTGTTATAACTGACAGTGGGAGTAGTGTATTAGAGGGGTTGGAAGATATTACTGCACACATTTTAGATAGGTTTGATAATTCTTGCAGCTTTAATGACAAAAGAGCCAGCATTGAAGGGGCTGGAACTGTGTCTTATTATCAACCTATTCTCTCTTCTTCCTATTCTACCCCCACACCAACACAGATGGAGAAGATGCTAACAGTGTACCCAGACCATTTAGTTATTCACCTACCTTAGATGATAACTCACAGTTCAGTGAATCCAATGATGGAAATCTATTTTTGAATTGTTTTGGGCCTTTTAGTGAGACTAACGGGAACATCAGTCATCAAAATACAGAATCCATTAACCTTGAACTAGCTGCTGGTGAATCATGGTTTTTGGTAGTAGGGGATACAAATAGCAGTACAGTGGAAGATGATATAGGACCTAGTTGCATCCAAAACTCTACTAAAGATTCTGCAGTATATTATTTTTCCAATGTTAACATCTCAAAAGAGCATGCTGATATTCTGAGTAAAGGTTTGAGTTTTGTACCAGCCAGAAAATGCAATCTAGCTGAAACACTCATAGATTTAAAATTATTTACTCGTAAATTAAATTTAGCACTTTGTTTAAGTCGGCAGGTACTAACACTTGGGCTGACTTGAATACAGGTCTCAAGAAATCCAGTTCTTTCAACCCGCCCCTGAATAACAGGCTAGTGCTGTTCGAAAAATTTTGTGAAAGGGAAATTCAAAAACTTTGTTTAAGGCCCCACAACTCTGATGTAAATTACAAAGTTAACCTTTCAGAGAATGAAGCAAAACTCTTTGATGATCTTTGTAACAACAAAACAATCAGAATAATTAAACCCGATAAAGGAGGTGGGCATTGTTATCATGGATGTTGTGGATTATAACAATATGATGTTCAAGCTCCTTTTCACTGACAGGTACACACAGGTATCCAAAAATGAACTTAATATTGCTTATTCTAAAATTGATAGTTGCTTATATGACATGGTCATGCAGGGACAAATTGACAAGAGTGCCTATGAATACCTATCCAATGATCACCCGGTAGTGGCAGGTATATTCGGTATACCAAAAATTCATAAAGACATCTGAAACCCACCACTGAGACCGATTGTTGATGCAGGCAGGAGCAAAACATTTTGCATAGCTAAATATGTGGATAATTTACTTCAGCCATCCATCAGTTGCATTACCCATATCTGTAAAGATTCATGGGATTTTTTATCCAGATTAGCAAATTTACAGTTCATATAGGATTGTATACTTGTCACAATAGATGTACAAGATCTTTATTCAGTCATTTCACACATGAAGGGACTTGACTCGGTGGAAAGTATGCTCTTTGACATAGGGCTATTGAACAACAATGACACCAATATGGCTATCACACTCGCAGAATTAGTCCTGAATAACAACTTTTTATATTTTGAAGGACAACTATTCAAATAAATGAGTGGAGTGGCAATGGGTGCCTCATGTGCCCCGAGCTTTGCCAACCTATTTATGGCATATTGGGAGAAGCAATTTGTGTTCAATAGTACATATGCTGACAGTTGGTCATTTTATATTAGGTATCTGAATTACATTTTTATCATTTGGACAGATCCTTTGATGAAATTGAATGATTTTTTAATGTACATTAAAACAGACCCACTTTCTTAAATTTACCCACAACTTTGACAAGGACAAGATGGCATTTTTTGACATTCTGGTTTCAAAATATTATTCAAAGGGTTGCTTTAGCTCCAACATTTTTCATAAGAAAACGTTTTCCAATTCTTATCTTCACTATGACAGTTGTCATCCCAAATTTCCAAAAAGAGCAGTTGTCAAGGGACAACTAGTCCGAATCGCTCAGATGATATCTGATGATGTAGTATTTTTGGTGGAGATTGAAAAACCTTTGGATATATTTATCCACAGAGGTTTATCCACCAGACTTCTTGGCACCCATCAAAGATGAAGTATGTGACAAAAGGAGTAAGGGTCTGTACTGTCAGCTGTTACCAGTCTTTGATAACTCCTGTCATTCCTTATTTTCAGTAGGGCCAATGACTTCTGGTGATCATAATTCAGATAGGTCGTACGAACGAGCCTTGATTTTCACTCTTTCTTTAAACACTTACCACATTGTTGATGTGGTTAATCAATTCTGGCCTATTGTTACTTCCATCAGCAATGGTAATGTACTGTTTGGTTCCAAACCTAAGACAGTATTTAGGAAAGACAAATGTTTTAAAAGTTTACTGGAAAGGAATTCGGGCAAATTTAGTACCAATAGACCAAAAGGTATAGAAATTTGAGGTGAAAAAATATTTTAATTGTTCATCCAGGGGAGTGGTTTATGGTGCATTTTTCCAACAGTGTAAAGCATTTTACATTGGTAAGACTGGTCGAGCCTTGAATGAGAGAATATATGAACATCTCAACAAAATCAAGAAAGGGAAAACAACTAACAGAATGTAGTTTGACCTTTCCTGGTCACCTTTTTAAATTTGTGGTGATTGACTTCTTGGAACCAGACCCAAGGGGCTTTTACACTGACGAACATCTTCTCAAGAAAGAGCTCATATGGATTCATGTGTGCGATGCCCTTACCCCACCCCACCCCCGGATTGAATGAATGTTGTTCTATTACACCTATATTAAAGATGAAAAGTCTTGAGGGCTGATTATGTCATGTTACTCATACATTTGTCATTGTAACACAGACTTTATCATTTTTGTTCTCAACATTATTTTTATTTTTAATTTTTATTCTTATACTTGTGTTCATTTTTCATGCAATTTAACATGATTTATAATCAATGGTTTACTAAAGTTGAGTCATGTGAATGTTTGATCACATGTTGCTCACATGATGCATTAGGATTACTTAAGGCTGGAAATCACCATGGTGAGCAGTTCTGACGAAGTCTTTGCTAAAGATGAAAGTGCTTGACTGCATTTGGTTTGTTTTTGCTGTCAATAAATTGGATTTGTGGTTTGGACTTTGGTTTGTGTGGTTCCTGGGACTCTACCTTCACTACTTGTGGTTCTTGATTTTAATTTTTTGGACACAGCCAGAATATTACTAGTGTACATGTAGAAGAGGTTCATGATGACATGTCTGTCTACCACACAACTGAGGAGAGTCAGGATCTCGTTATACATGCATGCATCAGGTGCTGTCCCCCCAACTCAGATGGATGCATGTTGATGTACACCCTTTTACAGGAACATAGCCTGTGTACAGGGTGTGTTGAAGTGTGTATTCAACCATATAAGGAAGGTGTATGTGCTGATTCTTGCATATTGGGTGCAATCATTGAGTCCACCAATGATGATATCATACTACAGGAGGGGTTAACACAGACAAATGATTGATGACAAAGCCACATGATCTACAAATAAATGCAGAAATGTGTCTTTATTTGACTCTTCTGAAAAGTGGAATTCCATGCTAATTACAGGATTGACAACACTCCTGCTATGCTTAAACTCAGTGAAGCAAGCACTTGGAATACACGTGGATAATACTCTGAACTTCACCCACCAAGTATCCACAATGGTATTGAAAGCCTAATGTTGTGCACATCATCTGTCATGCCATCATATTGAGATCTTAGGACTGTATGACAGCACTGTACTCAAACCTCATCACAACACTAATAGAGTATAATGCTGTCTTTTTCATGTACCTCACCAGACACATGCAGTGGCTGGAGAGACCACAGGGCTTTCTCATCAAGTTAACACAGGGCCTATAAACCATGCCATGATGTATGTGGATAGATTAAAAGCTATGTCACTGTAATCTGTCTTGTACAGGATGAAGTGACTTTTCTGACCCTGCCCTGGTGGGAGTACTGCATATCCAAAAATCTGATATATCTGATGACATCAGGAGTGTCTGTTGAGAAGATGACAGTGACCCCATGCTGGTGTAAAATGCTCTCTGTAATGTCAAGCAAGAGCTCTCACACACACACACACACACACACACACACACACACACACACACACACACACACACACACACACACTTTACTTAGTTGACTACAGTGAGAACTCCTACCTATCTAAGTACACAGACTACAGAACACCATACTTTACACAAGTGCCACTGCACAAGTCTGACTTGGGGTGTTTCAGACAACACTTTATAGCTGATGACATCAGCAGTGTATGTTGAGGAGAATATAACAGTGTCCCACATGCTAGTGTAAAATGCTCTCTGTAATGTCAAGCAAGAGCTCACACACACACACACACACACACACACACACACACACACACACACACACACACACACACACACACACACACACACAAACACACACACAATAAGGTACACAGGCTACAGAACACAGTACTCTATGCAAATGCCACAGCACAAATCTGACTTTTACATAAGTGCAGGTCAACTTATATTAGATGACATCAGCAGGCCATGTGGGAGACAAGATGTAGGGTGGGCTGCATGAAATGGATGTGTAGGCATCTGCAAGAATCAAAATGCTGTCAATCCATGCCATTGGAGCAGCAACTGTGGGATACATATTTCTATCTGTCTAGACATGCACACAAAGACACCCAGCAGACTGCAGTGAGAACAGAACTCTTACCTATCTAAGTACACAGACTACAGAGCATCATACTTTACGAAAGCACCATGGCACAAGTCTGACTTTTACAAAAGTGAAGGTCAACTTATAGTAGATAACATCAGCAGACCATGTGGGAGACAAGATGTTGGGAGGCCTGCATAGGTTCATAGTTTCATAGGTTCATAGGAGGCTATTAGCCTAATGGCCATAGGGTGTTTAGAAGCCTAGCTGTGTAAAAACACAAGTACCCTTACTGAGCATAGTTAGATTGTCATTGTTAGCAGAGCAATTTTGTGAGCAGCACTGACTGTCCCTGTCCATGAGGGACATAGGTGCCACCCCAGAGGTAACTTTACAATCACCCAAACAGTAATGAAGGTTGCACTTGAACAATGTCATTGAGGAGCACTGCTTCACATGCAGTGAGAGCCTATTACAGAGGAGTGTGAATTGGTGGGAGATATATCTGTCTCCCCAGCATGTTCTCTTTATGTCACAGGCTACGTTGAGAAACCTGGTGCAAGTTATTCTTGTCCCATTTGATTTGCAGATGTCCAGCATTTCCAGTAGGGCATGGTCTGGGACTGCTCTCAGGCATAGGTCACCTCTCAGCAGTCTGCATGATACTGAGTAAAGTGGCAGGTCTTTCAGTCTTTCCATGTATGTCAGGTGTGGAGGCTCTGGATTCTCCCAGGTACAAGCCTGTGTTTTCTCCAATTGCTGCAGGTGTCTGGTGAGGTACAGACAGAAGGGAGCATTGTACAAAATTAGTGGTCTGATAAAGGTAGAGTACAGCAGCAGTATGACCACCCTGGTCTTGGATGTGATGTCCATATCTGTGAGGTGCACAATGCAGAATGTGAGTGTCACCATTATGAACACAGTGATGAAAGTGTATATTGCTATCAAAATGTGTTCCCAAGTCTCATAACACTGTGTTTGAGCTTAGAGGGGGTGCTATGTATATCATAATTATCAGAGATGCTTCATTGCCAAAGGAGACAATAAGACATTGTATTCTTTAAGATTCAGTCCGTGAGTCTAGAACCAATCATTTGTGTGTGTCAGCCCCTTATGTCATATGTTCCCATCATTGGAGGACTCTATATGAATGTATCCAGTTACCAGTCATCTGCAATCTTGGTAAACCACGGGCCATCTACCATTGCCTGCACTTCAGGGAAGCAGTTTGCAAACAGTTGAGGGCCCAGCAGAGATCCTTGTGGTATTCTAATGGTAAGTGGTTAGTGGTGGAGGTGCAGTCCCCAGCTTTTAGTGTGTGTTCTGTTGGTGAGCCAGTTGGCTATCCCTCTACTACTGCATGGCTTAATTCCTACATGGGAGCTCTTCACTATGAAACATAAATGAGGAATAGTGTTAAAGGCTTTGGATAACTCCACATAGGCAGTATGTCCTGTTATCCCTCATCCAGTTTTTTAGGTCAGTATCAAAGAAGTCCACAAGGTTCAATAAGCAAGATCTAACCTTGTTAAAATGAAAATGGGTCAGGTCAAGTGTGTTGAAGGTCAGCTTTCTCCCTGCAGATAAGGTCTATGCTATTTCCTTCCCAAGCCTTGCAGATAAGGGTTGTTAGGCATATGGGTCAATAGTTGTAGTTCTGTATGTTACCAGATTGATATGCATTGCATATCATACAACATTTGATATTATATTTTGTAGTGTAGATGATATATGTGTGTAAAAAGTACTGTCACACCAGGGTTGCAGTGCTTGGGAGGTGGCAAAACATGAATATAATGTAAATATGAAACATATTGTTAGACAGTGTCCCAGTTTGTAATGTTTCCACATGTAATTTCATGTCATAGACAGGAAATGGACAGTAAATAGCAGTAATACAGAATAATATCTACATTTCCATAGCTTGGTGAGCAACGAGTCTGTGCAATGGTTGGCAAAGTGTATATGCATGCAAGATACATATGTTTGCACGTAGCTAAGCAGAGCTCAAATGCAGGCTGCATTGCTAATGTCTGACAGTTAGTATTCTGTCTGTGAAACACACCTGCTGCTTAACTGATGGGGTTGCAGCATGTGTTAATGCATTGATACATTCCTTTTATGGGGCCAAATGGTACTGGGTTCAACTCCAGGTGTAGCTAGTACTTTTAAATACTTTAAATTCCAGAGTGATAATGCAATGACAAGAATTGTTTATAGTACATGTGTTGCTGTGTGTTGGCATAGCACAGCTGTGTTAAGCGGCATTGTGCAGAGGTAACTGCAGCAGTTTGCTGCCACTCACCATTGCTGTGCATTGGTGCATGATGCGCACCTCCAGGCAAATGTGGATCCCAAAAAGTGAGGGGATCCTTTGCTTTTCCAGCAACTTATCTGTGTTTTCTGTGATTCTATTTCTTGACCACATTAAAGTGGTGAAATGAGGTAGATAGGAAAGTGGTGAAATGGTGAGAAAGCAAGGGGAAGAACAAAGGGAAAGCAGGACAGGAATGTGCAGGAGGGAGGTAGGAAAGAACCATAATATTGATTTCTTTACCAGTGTAAACTGAACATATGTGCAAAATATCAACTGAATTTGGACTGTCACCTCCAGAGAGAATGGTAACCATAAAGCAATCATGTTATACAGCCAGTTGGACCAAATCAAGTGTCACAAGAAGGCACATGTATGAAATGGAGAGCTTTGTATGGGATGATTTCTTTTATTTGTGGGACAACTGCCCATTTAATTTTTATTTCAGAGAGAGAGAGAGGAATGTTGGGGAAAGAACATAGGTATGTCTGGGTCAGGTAAATTAGGTAGGTGAGGAAGCAATTTCAAACATACAACACAAACAAGACAAGATACAGGGATGGTGATGGATACAAAAGGTTGGAGGACACCATGATTGGGGTGAGAATGGGGGCATCCTGAGCCCATGGTCATCAAGCTGGGAGACAGTGAGAATTGTTTCCTCACCCACTGGACTGTCATCACTGTCACCTCACTCCACTGGTGGCTGGAGTGCTTGATGTCTCCTCCTTCTAGTACTGTACAAAATGTGGGAGAGCAGCCAGTCCAGCCAGCATAGGCATGCAACAGTGATGTGCATGATTCTATGCACTGTCCCTGGCAACTCACTGCAGGTGATGAAATTACCACCTCTGCCACTGCTCCCAGAGGGTACCTCTGGACCAGCCACCTCCAGGGCAGGACTACCTGAGGGTGCAGATAGTGTAGGGGTAGCAGAGGCAGTACTGCCAAGTTGGCTCCCAGACATTCTGGGAATCAGTGCTGGAGCCAGTGGAGCAAGGGCAAGCTGATACAATGGGGCTGGCCTACCTCACTGTGCTGTGGAGCATTCAGTGATGTGGTACACATGGATGACATGGACACATTTTGACAACACATGATAATAAAAAAAGAAAATAAAAAGATAAATAAAATGAAATAAAAATAACATAAAAAATAAAATAACATACAAATAAAAATATTTATAAAATAAAATAATAATAAAATTAAAAAAGATATATTTTAAAAATAAAATAAAAAAATAAAATGAAAAAAGAAATAGGGGTTGGGCGAGAGAAAAAAGATATAAGATTAGTACCATCATTTGTGACAAACAATGCATTAATACAATTATACAACTCTATTTTATCTTAACTTTTACATTTAAGTCTACCACCTCCTAACAGATGCACAGTATACTACAGATTGCAGCAAGTAATCCTTGAAATATGAATATATTACACATATGCATGTTCCCATTACAGATAACATTTTATAGCAGGGCATTTGTGTTACTTGTATATAGGCTTTAATTTAATATAAATATTATTGAAGAAATAGCAGTGTTGTATAGTTGTGAAGTGTGGTATTTGAACCCACTGACCAAAGTCTAACATTGGACTCTTACAATTGGTTTGTGCTACAGATTAATGCATGCATACTTGCTTTTACAGTTGGGATATGCATGTTCAGTTTGATACAACTCTATAAAATACCAAAAAAAATCTTTAACTTTTAATGGTACAATAACACTACTCTTCTGATGCATACATACCATTTGCTTCCCTCAATCTCGCCAAAGTAGCCCCATGGGCCTGGACATTGCATTCCTGATCAATGGCAGCAGGGGGAAAAACAGAACAGAAAAGAACACCATTATGCATACAAGTCTTGACTATATTCAGCTTTCTAAGGCTTACGAGTACTCTCTTGAGTTGATACTTACACAGATGTGGGATGTCCTCAGTCCTGAATTCCTCAATCCAATGGTCGAGAGTATCCCACTTTCTCCATTGTAGGTAATTAAAATGATGCCTACATTGCTCTCCAGTGTGCAGGATACAAATGGCACTGGATACAGCCTGGACTAAACTACCCCACATCTCAGACTTGTACTGTAATAGTCACCCTGTAGAAGCTTATATCTGTGGTGCTTCACTAGGAGTTCAATGCATATCCTGGACTCCTGGACACCCCACTTCTGTGCCCTAAACCTAGCACCTTTCCCGCTAATGCTTGCCATGTCTAGCTACCAATGGATTAAGAGCAATGGAGATTGATGCTTTTCTACCAATTCCAGTTATTGCATTTCCTGGAGTGTGCAAAACTGAGCAATGGCTTTTCATGATGGTGTACTGAGAGCAGCAGTCCCAAGCAGTGAGGAATGAGAAAATTGATTTTTACACTGTGGGTTCAAACCTAGGCATAAGGGACAAAACATTTACTTACACAGCATTGATTTTCCATCTTTGCCACAGAAGAAGTGCTGCTCAGACCGGTCTATATAATTTTGTCGAATGGGTATTCAGCAAATACCCATTTGTTGAACACTTAATTATCGAAGCTGTGTTTCCGCAAACAATGGCTTTTAACTAGGGTAAACCAGTGGTTGGCCACCATCTGGAATTTGCACTTTTCCCCAATGTAGTGCAATCTCAGAGTTGGTATATTTAGTTAAGGTTTGTGGAGGCATGGGGAGTGTACCCCCCACCTTGGCAGGTTTTACATTTTTTTTTTTTTTTTTTTGCTGTCGCATGATTGGCCAGCAGCTTGTGTGCCCTAGTTAAAATCTGCCGTTCGCTGAAACATGGCTGCAGTAATTAGGTGTTCGATGAATGGGGATTCACTGAACACCCATTTAACGAGATGTCATAGACTCGCTCAGATATAGTCAGGTATCATACATAACTGCAGATGAAAGTATGAGCTGTTGAACATGTATGTATGTGACCTGAAAAGGTTATTGGATATAGAGGCAGTTGTGTATGCATCTTAGGCACATATGAAGGCCATGTAAGTCCAGATTGCAGAATCATACTTACAGAAATATAGTGCACAATATACCCTTAGTCATACATCTGATAATAAATCTGATCATACATACATACATAAATAAATAACACAATAATAGTGCGTCATTCTTCATACATATAAATAATAGCTGTGATATCTAAAGTGTTATAACTGAGACTGAATGTAATGGGAAGTGGAACAACAGTAGTAAAAGCGTATGGAATATCTCATATTAGAACGCAGTACCTTGTGCATGGCAGTCTTACTTATACCTGTTGCCACAAGACAGTTGAAACAACACTTTTTCATGTTTCACTTCATTGCTATAAACTGCAATGTCACAACAGTAAAAAGAAAAAAAAGTTGCATACCCAGTACTAGAACCCAGGACCATCTGTACACCATCCCTACACTTACATCTGCTGCCACAGGACTAGTTACATGACATTCCCTAATTTACTAACCATTCTTAAGGTCTCTGTGCTAACTGTCATGCAATGCCACTTAGTGGGTTTGCAGGGTGCCCAAACAAATTAATTGAATGTATCTGGTTTCTATTTTTGGCTGTCTGGGTCCTGTCTGCTGCCTGGCTGATCCAGTTATCCCATTTGTGCACTGACACACTTCACACAAATGAGATAAGCCATTCATTCCCTCTGTTCCTGTGACTTCACTACATGCTGCATCTTGCAAATACTGGCAGAAAAAAATAGACAAAGACAAAAAAGGGAAAAAGGGGCAAGTACTTGAAATGAGGAAAATCAGTGTATGGCATACACATATGAAAATAATGGCTCACGTGAGATATGTCTACATAAGTCTGAATTTGAACTCTCACTCCAATGCACCTTCAGAACACAGGATGGGTGCCTTATCCCCCTTTGCCACACAAACAGCTTTGCAGCAAAGAATTGAACTTATTCTGCACATAATATCAAACCATACAACTGTTATTTGTACATTTATTATTTTCAGATGTAGTGCACTTAGTAATCACACAACCTGTTATGATTAGTGGTTGTAAATATACAGCTCTGTCTTACCTTTTTGTGTTTGTCAGTCATTCTTCAGTTATCTGACCAGTAATGTGAGACATGCAGTGTGTAAGCCATTCTATATCATTGGCCTCAACATGTGTGAGGATATTAACTGGAAATAATATCATATACAGTTGCCAATAAATGAAAGGCAGGTTGGATATTAAGGAACACAACCTGTGAATTGTGTGCTGCTTACTTACATTTCCAGCCTTATATCTAACACTTTCTAAGTTTAACTTGACACACCCAGTGGAAATAAGGCAGCCTGCAGTGCTGTTTTGCTTTCCTGCTCTCAGTCAATAATCATTCACAGTTAGAATAAATCCATTAAAAACAAACACTGAGGTAGTGCATGTACTTTGTTTACATCTCTTACACGGATCCAAGTATTGGGGATTAAGCAATCCTAATGAGTTCACACCTCATCTGCATCTTCACCATGCTAGCAACACTGAATCTATACCATATAAAGAGGCACTCATGTAGCTAGGCAGACCGATGGTGAGGAGACTCGTTTATTTTGGGAAGACTGCACATACCCTATTTCTTCCAGAAATTTCTGTACAGAGAATTACTGATCTGCAGAAGGTATGCTTGCATTTTGTCAGCTACATACTGCATATGCTGGAAAGTATTTAAGAAAAATCTGAAGCAAAGGCTTTTAAACGTTTATCTGTATGCATTAGTTAGAAGTGTACTGATGCCATGGGCATTTTCATCAAGCCATTTCAGAGGTATACATGATTGCCAATACATGCAAATGGAATTCTCTATTATAAATATGTACAAATGTTTCAGGGACAGTTAATTTGATAGCACCTTTAGCATTTCAAAGATGGTTTGTTAGCAAAATGTGTCATTTGCCTGTTCTTTTGGGGGGAGGCAAAGCTGAGTTACTGTTCTGGCACAGACAAGGATAGACTGTTCTTTTTGGGGGGTGCAAAGCTGAGTTATTGTTATGGCACAAACAAGGATATGTTGCTATTGTTATGCCCCTTTTTTGCGTCCAGACTGTTGTTCGTATTTCACATCTCTAGACTATTTTATGTTTCTCAAGTGGGTAATACTGAGTACCAAAAAAGGGAAATTCACCTGAAGTAATACTGAGTGGCTACCTTTTCTGTTTGTTCTTTAAACAGTTATTTTGTAGTTATGTGATACTTATGTGTATTATCCTTCTGTTGTCTTTTACGACACCTAGAATTATGCCACCCAGGCATGTCAATCCTCTGAGACCCTTCTTCATCGATGCTGAGAATCAGGTGATAGTGGATGACTTTAGGCAACATAGTGCTTTTCTGCTGGAAAGGGGATGAGGTAAAATGGCCTGGAAGATGCAAATTTGGCACCAGATTGTTGATGATGTGAGTTCCATGGGTGGCCATGGCAGGGCATACGAGCAGATGCACCACAGGTCCACTGACATAATCACATCTGCACAGAGGAGAATAGCAGCAGTGGATTGTGACCAGATGGTTACTGGGGGAGGGCCTGCTATGGAGCCACCACAAACACTGTATGAAGAATTCTTGGCCAATATCAGGGATCCAGACAGATCCCAGAATGTGCAGTACAGCATGCCCTGGATGTCAGTGTAACAGCTTGGGGAACAGCCAGCACATCCCAGGAGGAGCTTCCAGGTAGGCACTGGTATCTCAACAGTTGAATACTGTTGTATAGTAAAACAATTGAAATCAATACATTACTATACTTTTGTATAGTAATGTATTGATTTCAATTGTTTTACTATACAACAGTATAGTAATGTATTGATTTCAATTGTTTTACTATACTGTTGTATAGTAAAGCAATTGAAATCAATACATTACTTTTGTGTCACATGAATTCTTTTTTTGGGGGGTGTTGAAGATTGCTACAGTTATTAGCTTAGGTCAGAGTTGTCAGCCACATTCTTATTGAAAGTATAGTTATTGGACATATAAAGGGGTAAAATTATTACCCCTGTGTTTATTTTGATTATATTGCCCTTACCTTTTGCTTAACTTATTCCAGGACCATTTGGATTGCAGAGACGAATCTCACCTGTAGATGGCAAGCCAAAGTTTTTTATGTCAGTACTGCTGACCAATTTAAAGAAATATCTTAGTGTATGCTGTTGATGTTAGGCCTGTTGGTGTATTGCTGTACTATCTGTCATAGGAGCACCACTGTTTGTTAGCATATATTGGACTAGAGTATTGAAGGTATTAATTTTTTTCGGTGTTTGCTGCTTTTTATCACAGGTAATCATGACAGTGGAAGCTGCCATTTGATGTCAGATTCTGATGATGATTTTGGCCAAACTAAGACATGGTTGGGGGGTGCAAAGGTTAAATCTGACACTAAGGTTGACATACAGCCATCCCCTGCAATTCCATCAGATGCAGCCAGTCAGCCTATACCTACCCATTCCAGTGAGCCCTCGCATATTGCACAGGTGGAGGGTGAGGCCATTGATCAGGGAAGTGTGGTTACTGTGGCTTCAGTGCCTGTTGAGTCTGGTTATAGCCAAAGTGTGGGTGAGGTGCCATACAAGAGGGATGATAGTTGTGCTCAGAGGAGACCTGCTGTCCCTTCTCCACCTTGTTCTGGTGTCTCTTCCCATGCCACTCAGCATATATTTAGGGTCAACATGGAGGCACAAGCACATTCCCATAGGTGCTCCAGACAAATGCTCAGAATTGCAGATGTGACACAGGCTGACATGTGTGAATGCCACCACTGTGTTGCTGATTCAATGGATCAGATAAATAACATAGTGGAACTAGGGGTGTCTGTGATGGAACGAGGCATGCCTGCCATGGAATGAGCATTGTCTGTGATGGAACATCTGCTTGGAGGGGGAAAGGCATACTCGTGGGTATAAGTCGGCTACATCATCTGTTGTTAGCCAACATGGCCATGCCTGAATACACTCCAACAGTGGCAGTACTTCCCACTCCAGTGAGTGTGCTGTCCACACCCAGATGTGGCAGGCTATGGAGTTGGGGTCCTGGGCATCCCCATGAAGGGAGCTCAACAAGCAGACATCAGTCATGTTCAGGTAGCAGCAGTGCATCTGGCTGTGGGCATGGACATGCCAGTGCAATTCCTGATAGAGCAAGTTCTCCTGGTTGGGGACTAGAATAATGAAGTGCCAACTCTACCATGCACAGCTCACATCTGTCTATCATACCAAGACATAGAGCCTACACAGAGCTTGGCTGTGTTCATGCAGACATTCACACCAATTTCAGCTGGGAGACCCCTACAGACACACAACAGTTACTTGGTTGAGCCGTGCAGCTTAAAACTCATTTTGTCTCATTGGCCATTTGTTGGTTTATCCAAATGTCTGCCTGCTTCTCTTTCCTACTCACACATACTCACCAACCTTTTGTGTCAGACTAGGCTTCCTGCCTCCCCATACACACACAGCACCCTGTGCAAGTGATGATAACTATGCTTATCCCTGTTTTCTATATTTTGGATTCAGGGATACTTAAGCTTTGTGTCTGATGCTCAGGGTGCATAGCTGACTTAGTGCTTAATATATCTGCATTTGTAGTGTTGAACTGGTAATTTTACCTTTGACTTATATTGGACATGGAAAGTTAAACAGTTGATAGCATCAAAATTTCCAACTTTATTGTGAATGATCTTGTGAGTGTTGTGAAGTCAGAAACTGCAATGTGTATCATTACTTTCTAACTTCTCCCTTTAATGATTTCCCTGTATAAATGTACGGTGCTAAACTGAGGGCATATAGTGATCATCAGTACTTTTGTGAGGTATGCCTGTGTGCATCTGAGGCCTACTAGTTAATGTCGGACACCTAAAAGTCACATAAGTCTCTGCTGTCACATGTTAAGATAATTTCTGTAACAATCTCCCACCTTTTACTTGCTTGCAGTACCAATTAGTGAAATAGAAGGACATGCCACTCATTCAAATTATTTCACAATACAAGTCCAAGACTTACCTTGTAAATGCAGCAGTTGACATGGTTATAGCTCAGGGCTGACTCTGATGCAAGCAGTACACAGCCAATACATGGGGACATAAATGTTGTGTGAGTTGCTTGGCATCAATGTTGCTATGTGTATGTACAAAGGAGAAAGTGTTTTGGTTCCTAGGTGGTGAATGGGTATATTATGCATTGTATCTTAGCAAATGCAAAGGTATGCTGAACACACATATGAATGCCTACACCTACAGCAGCTGGTGGTTCCCTCTCTGACTCCTCATCTGCCTGTGACTGTGGTGACCTTGGCATTGGTTGTGGGATGTGTGCCCTTTCCCCTTGCTGATCCCGCTGAAGCAGTTTTCTCAGGATGATGTGTAGCTTTGCACATACTGTGAATAGTATCTGTATATGTCCAAGGATTATACTGAAAGGCTCCTCAAGATGTATCTAGACACCGGAACCATGACTTCAGCAGCCCAAACACAATGGTCTATGATATTTCTGGTTTGAGCATGTACCTCATTATGGCATTCTTCTGTGGGTGTGTGTGCATTTCTGATGAGTGTCAGCAGCCATGCTTCCAGTTCATAGCTTGCATCCCACAGTAAATGACCCTGTGGGATGCCCCCCCTAGCAAACATCTGGTACAGTTGGGAAGTGTGCCAGATATGTGAGTCGTGGTAACTGCCAGTGTTGCCGGCACATACATTTGAGATGATTCCCTTAGCATTGCACACAACTTGGCAGTTGATAGAGTGGTAGCCATTTCTGTTTATGTAGAGCCTACCCTGTTTCCTAGGTGGTGCCTTCATAGGTTCATAGGTTCATAGGTTGGTACTAAGCTATTGACCCTAGGGCCTATACAAGCCTAGCCATAACAATTCCCTGGCTATTTCTTCCTACACTATTTACTTTCCTGGACCTCTGTCTTGCAGGGTGACTGACGTGATCCCTGGGGTGAATTTCCTTTCTTCCATCCAATCATCAAGGTTCCTTTTAAAGAAGGCCAAAGAGGCGCTCTGCTTGATATGTATGGGCAGTCTATTCCACAGTCTGGGGAGTCTCTGGGTCAGGAACCTATCCCTCCAGCATGTTTTGTTTATTGTGATTCATAGGTAGGTACTAGGCTATCAGCCCTGGGACCTATACAAGCCCAGCCAAAAAGGTACCCTGGCTTTTGCCACCCAAGAAAATTATTTTCTTGTGCCACTGTCGAGCAGAGCCACAGAGGTGATCCCTGGGGTGAATTTCCTATTTCCCATCCAGTCATCAAGATTTTTCTTGAAGAGTGCTAATGAGGAGCTTTGTTTGATATAGATAGGTAGTTTATTCTAGTGTATGGGAAGTCTCTGGGACAGGAATCTATCCCTCCAGCATGTTCTGTTTATTGTGGTGACAAGGTTTAGGTCCCTAGAGCATGTAGCTCGGAGGGATTGGGATTTCTTTAAGTGGAGCATGTCCAACAGCTCTGGGTTTGACATAGCTTTGTATGTTAGGCAGAGATCACCTCTGAGAAGCGATATGCGATGGAGTAAAGCTGGAGTTTTTTGAGACGGTCTGCATAGGGCATCTGTTTGAGGCTGGTAATCCTCTTTGTGAGGTATTTCTGCGGCCTTTCCAGTTGGTGTAGATGTCTTCTGAGGTACATACCAAAAGGGGCATTGTACTCTATAATGGGTCTAATGAGTGATGAGTAGAGGGGAACAATGACCTCTTTTTTTCTGGATGAGAAACCTTTTGTGATGAGGTGTGCCACGTAGAAGGATTTCCTGACTACTGTGGTGATGTGATTATCAAAGGAGAGACTACTGTCCACCTGTGTCCCAAGGTCTCTTATCACATTTTCGGTGTTAAGTATACTACCACCTATGTTGTAGTTCATGGGTACAGAGTTTTTACCAAAGGGGATGACAATGCACTTTTTGACATTGAGCTTGAGGCCATGGATAACCATTGCTGTGCACCATTCAGCAGGCACGAAGCCAGAGGTGAGGCTATGATTGAACATGGTACTTAGGTGGGGTGCCAGTTCATTCTGTAGTTCATGTAGAACGCAGCCTGGGATGTTGTCTGGTCCCATGGATGCTGTATTCTTGGCTTTGGAGAGTGTGGTTTTTACCTGTGCAGCTGTGATTACAGGAACTTTGCATTCTTCCGGTATAGAGATGGGATCTTTAGGGGGTTAGAGGGGGGTAAAGTTAACACTGAACCTATCTGCCAGGATGTTGGCAATATCAGTTGGGTCTGTATATTTAGTGCCATTGTGCTGTAACTCAGAGCAGATCTGAGAGTTGCCATTGAGATTCTTGACATAGCTATAGAATGCTTTGTGGTTGTCTTTAGAATCAGTGGCGATTTTGTTTTTGTAACTAGCTTTGGAGGATTTTATCAGGGATCACAGCTTCTTACTGAGGCTGACCAGGGAGATCCTCCACTCGTGGGATTTTACTCTCTTTTGCAATAGTTTCTTCCTTCTGTTGTACAGTTTGTTTATGGCAGGGGACCACCAGATTGGCTTCCTTTTTTTGGAGGATAGCATCTTGGCTCTGTTTGGGATAGCACGATCAATGCACTCATGTAAGTGCTTATAAAGTACAATTGTGTAGGATTCAGTAGTTGTAACTGTATTGTCCATCTGCATGGGTGTCATGAAGTTCCCCACTTCTGTCTTAAGAAGCATGAAGTTGACTTTGGAGAAATTTTTTACCATGGTTTCCTTAATGGGGGTTGGGAGCAGGATGTGGATATCTAGGATAATTAGCTTATGGTCGGATTGGACCAATGAGGCGTTGACTTCAGGTGTGGAACACCGGTCACTCATGCTGGTAATGACTAGATCTAGGATATTGTTGCCCCTGGTGGGGATGTGGATAAGTTGATCCAGGGCATTGGAGTTTATGAATTCCAGAAAGCGTTGAGCGAAGGAGTTGGTACATGATTAGTTTTCTCAGTTAATGGTGGGGTAGTTGAAATCACCCATTATTAGGGTGTTTGGTTGAACCCTAATATTTTCCAGTACATCAAGAAAAGAGGAGTGGGAATCCTGGGGCATGGTGGGTGATCTGTAGCAAGCTACAATTTGGACTGCAGTTTTGCCCAGAGTTAGTTGCACTTGGATAACCACGGCTGCATTATGCTGAGCAACTAGCCTGGAGGTGTGGATATCCTTAATGAATATGGACACACCTCCGTCTTTGGTGTTCCAGTCCAGGTTACATGGCCAAAAAGTGTGGTATGAGTTATAGCCTGGTAGTGCAGGGGTGCTCTCTGGAGCCTTGAACCAGGTCTCAGTCACTGCACAGATATCAATGTTCTCCATTTTAAGGAGTGCCTCGAGTGAGTGCATTTTGAGATTTAGACTTCTAGCATTGAGTAGCATCACTCTCAGTTTTTGCTTGCCTGTTCCTGTTACGGTGGTGAATTTGTCATTTGAACCTTGCCTAAAAAAGGCACTATAGGGGCAGCAAGAACCTTAGCCAGTATCTGGAATCCCAGGGGTGACAGGTGCAGGCCATCTCTGGCAAAGCATTGTGGTCTGTCTACCATGTCATCCCAGGCAGACAGATACTGGATCCCTTTAGAATGGCACCAGAAGCTTAGCCAATTGTTGAAGTCAATCATTTTGTCCTTGTACTGCGGCATCATTCTGGGTGATGGCAGAATGCTACTCAGGGCTAGGGTCATACCTGCCTGGGCTACAAGATCGGAGTTCATTTCTATATGTGTGCAATCAATGGCACCCAGTGCTTCTGGGTAGTGTGCTACATGATAGAACTCCTCCATATTTCTGGCCCTCTCCTCAGGAGTACAGGGAAATATATGTGGTCATTGGTATGTTGGAGCATAGCATTCAGTAACTGGTGGAGGATCCTGGATGCTGACACCTGTGACACCCCCAGCATGATGCCTGCTTGTCTCTTAATGGTACCTGTAGCTAAGATTCTAAGTGCTACACATACTTTTATCTCAACTAGGATGGGTTCCCCTCAGTTGGCCCTGGTTCTGATTTGAGGATGGCAGAGGTCACAGAGTTCCTATAGTGTGTCCCTACCCACCCTGTAGTGCTCTACAATTTCCATGTCATGTAGGTTGTAAAAAGATAAAAGTGGCCTAAAAACTCTTCTTCTTGGCCTAGGCCTCTTGGCAGCAGCAGCAGTGGCTTCAGTCTGTAGCACATACAAATAAATTAAAGCAGCAGCAGCCCCTAACATTCTTTTCGTGTAGACTCCTTTCCTTGGTTGTATTCCAAAAGGTTTTGGAATTCGCAAAAAAAATAAGCATTGAGTCTACACGGTTGCTTTATAGCTTGTTGAATAGCTCCGCCTTGTTGGATTGGTTGATTAGCATGCAATTCAGCTGCTTATGCTATAATTAGCATCCCACAGTGTTTTCCTTGTTTGCTCGGTGGTGCCTGCCTTTTTACAGTGCTTACTGAATTTTAAACTCATTGCTACTTGTGTGCAGCATAGCTCAATGCTCATATGGTAGAATATGACCATGTAGGATTTATTGAATCCCCCTGATTGTCTTTTCACTGCCCATTTGCACTTATGTATTTATTGACTGTTATCATTCTGCATTTAGTCTGTTCCCTTGTAAAAAATACAGATATTAACATTTTAATCACACAGTATTTTCTCCACTTGGTTTTCCACTGACAGATGTCCATGTCTGCCTGTAAAGACTAGCAACACTATTTGAAGAATTATCTCTTAACCGAAGAATACAGACAATATCTTGATAAAACAAAGCACTTTAAGCCAATACCCAGTAAGACTAAGGAGAAAATGAAAAAACAGAGAACAGCAAAACGATCAGATAAAATATACATTACTTTTATAGGAAAATTATATACAGCAGTCAGACACTGTCAAGAGCATTCATTAAAGGACCTTGCATGAGCTATACAGCTTGCACTAAAATGATCCCACTGCCATGACATGTTTTTTTTTTTATTCAAATCCATGTTATTCATAATAAGGAACAACCTTATTATAGGCTAATTTCCACTTCTGTGAGTCTCAGTTACTACTTTGATGTTCAGATCCTTACCAATCTGCTTGCTGTGGTAGTTAACTGCTGTTCATGTAGGCACTGGTATCACTGCACTCATTCTCCCACACACACACACACACACACACACACACACACACACACGCACTCATACATGCACAAACACACATGCACTCATACATGCACAAACACACACACACATTTACACACACACACACGCACACACATGCGCACACACACACACACACGCACTCATACATGCACAAACACACACACACATGCACGCACACACATGCACACACACACACACACACACACACACACACACACACACACACACACACACACACACACACACACACACACACACAAGTCCCCATTCCTGTCCCTGACTTATCTGTGGTTCCCCTATTCAGTGGTTCTCCCATCCCTAAATCCCCATACTAGTTGAAATGACATTAAGGTACAAGACTTTTGAATACTCCCTTATGTTTTTTGTTCTAGCACCTGGAAACCCCTGTGGTCAGAGCAGTACCCCAAGGCTTTCCCTTGTATGTATCTAGTACTGATACCACCAAACAAATTTAGACGTGTGTCTGAATAGCTTTAAGCTAATCAAACCAGCAGTTCAATCTCTGACCTTAGCATAGATCTTAAGGGATTTTTATTTTTCAAAATCCTGCAAAGGATTCTCCTGTACAATCAAAAAAAAAAAAATGATACAGTGACTCTTGGTTCTTCTTCTTCAAATGAGATTCTCTTTATGGTGTGATCTTTTCAAAAGTTAGGTGAATGCATCAATACTCCCTTGCATCAACTGCTTCCCAAAATCACAGATCTGCATAATATAGTGCCAGGCTAGTGTTCCCCCCAACCCCAATCCCCATACTGTTGTTGGTGCTGTTAAGGGTCAAGTGTTTAGAGTAATGCCTGGTAGCAAGTTTTGCCCCCCCACCCAAATGCCCCTGCTGTTAAAGTGCTGTTATAGTACTGATGTGTTACTCCCTAGTGGATAATGATCCTACCCTGATGCCCGCAGTCACAATACTGCATTGATTTTCGGTAGATGAACATAGCCTTTTGGCCATGTTCACTAAAGCGACGTGGTGGGGCCAACCTTGCTGATCTGCATGTCTGAGCGATTTCTTAAATAACGTGTTATGTAGATGCCTTTCTGGAAGTGGTTTGGGGAGACAGGGCACATGGCTAATTAGCATATCCCTCCCCCCCGACTTCCTCATTAGCATAAAGCATGGTCACAGAGCCAGCTCTATGGAGTGTTGTACATCTTCATGTTAGAGCACCATGCAGCATCAGCTTAGCACTGCTCCTGTATCCCAAAAGGTTGCAGTAATGTGTACATGAAGGTGTACATTGCAGCACCTTTATGAATTCTTTCCTTCGTATGTAATTATTTAAAAAACACTGTACAAACTGCATTCCTTGAATAACTTGAATATACTAGATAAATATGAATAATTTAGAGAATAGAAAGTGGATAACTGCATGCTATTCACACTGGTCCAAGAAAAAAATAAATAAATGTTACTCTTTAGTCGATATTCCTACTCATCTATTAATATTACTTTGCAAAATGTGATTGTATTCGTTACAGGGTAGAATACTGCTGCAATTGTTTACTTTTTGTCAGGAGGGGTCTGGCTGTTTTATTAACATATTACACTAAGTGATGTTGTCAGCGGTTAATTATTTGGCAAAAAGCAATGTGCAGGTTAGGTGTCAGTTAGGTGGTAATATCAGCTCAACATCTTGCCTCTGTCCTCTCTGAGTGGAGTACAGTAAATAAATCAAAGGCAAAAACTCCTGACATTATAATTAATGAAATAATCAGAGTGAACTTGGAAGGAATGAGGCTTGGATCCTCCAGAGATCTGAATGAGATTGTAACGCAAACATTTTTTAATGGAATAACTGAACCAATAAATTAATTGAATGGGTTAATGGGTTAATATGCAAATTACAAAGTGAGCTAAATTAGAAAGAGGAAAAATTACAGTGGAAATCTAATTATTTCCTTAGGCAGTGAACTATGATTTCTGCCTTATTGTAAGGATGATACCCTGTAATTTTATACAAGGACAATAATCCCTGTCTTTGAATTCCTTAAAATGTTAAATGCACTAAAACATACTGGACACGAATATGTTTATATTTAGACACACTGCTATTTATGGTATGCTACAGTGAACCTTCTATCAAATTATGTCCTTTGCAAGCTATATTTCGTTGCGAATATACAAAAGAATATTGCACATTAGCCTGACTCAGGCTCCATACAAATTATTAAATTATAAATGAATGTCTTACCAGAATGACAAAGAGAATTTAATAAATTGTTTCCATACCATAGTAATAAGAAGAAGCAGGCTCTTGCTGAAGATCAGCATTCAATGACTATAAGATTAAGGAGAGAGACAAGGTACATATGGTAGGCATGAATGTTTGCGGCATCCTCAGATTCAGCCATTTCTTTTCACAGAATTTAGTTAGCCTGCAATATACTAATTATCTCAGTTTATCTATATTATACAAGTTAAAAATATTTATTTCCAAAATATTTAAATATTTTAACCTGTTTTACGTAATTACATATTATATATATTTTTATTATTTTGAAATGACATTAAGTTGAGTGAAAACGTGTGAAAAAAAACCTCTGAGAATGCTTTAATCCTGATCTGTTTCTCTTGATAACAAAATGGGTGAAATTCTGAGACGGAAGAGGTTTTAGATAGAGTACATGTACCAATCTCTCTCTCTCTCTCTCTCTCTCTCTCTCTCTCTCTCAGTGATACAGAGAATCTGATGTTTAATGCCGTTTTGAAACAGGTACCAGTGGTTAATATAAGTATCAGATTATTGTTGCAAAACACCACTTATTTATTTATTTATATTTGTTAACCAGGGTAGTGCACTGATCAAAACTGACCAATTTCAAGTTCAGTCAAGGTGTAATATAATACATTTCATAAACTAAAAATATATAAAAAAGGCAATAACATAGTAGTTCAGATTAATTACATAAAATAATATATATATATATATATATATATATATATATATATATATATATAGTTCTCCTTCTAAATTTTACAAGACCACTGGTTAAATGAAGATCGCTGTACAGTACAGAACAGTATATTTACCATTTTCCTTGCTGTAGTGTGATCTCATAGTTGGTATATTTAATTAGCAGGGGGTATTGGGCACAGTCCCCCACGTGAGGAGGGGTGCAGGGGGGCTTGCCCCCTTGCAAAAATGTAAAAAGAAAAGACTTTTTTACATTTTTTTTTTCAAATTTCAAAGTTTCAAAACTTCGATCTTATGGTCTCGACCATGGTTTTGACCATAAGAAACCCAATGTTTTGACAGTTCAAAATTTAGAAGTAGACCCATATAGATCTGATAGATAGATAGATAGATAGATAGATAGATAGATAGATAGATAGATAGATAGATAGATAGATAGATAGATAGATAGATATTCTAGTGGTACGTACAATCAAGCAGAGTGTAATGCACAATATATACATTAGTTTCAAAAGTGTGTCAATCTTCTGTAAATCTTGAGAGAGGATAGGAAACTCAGAAAGGAGACAGGTTAGGTTATATGTCCTGTGTTGAAGCAAGAGCATTTGGCTTGGATAAAACAGTGCTTCTTGAGTTTCATTCTGAATTTGAAATAAGTGTTGATTTTCTTAATGTCAATGGGGAGCACTTGCCAAATAGTATGTACCTGAGAGGTGAATGCATGTGCAGTTCTGTGGGTTTGGTTTTGGAGAAGATAGTGGTCAATAAGTCAAATGCCTTTGTCAGGTCAATAAATGAGGTACTTGTAAGGAGGTCACTATAAGAGTTTTGCAGAATGTCATTAGTTAGGGACCAAAGTGCTGTCAGAGTACTCCATCCAGGCCAGAATCCATGCTATTTTGAGGAGAGCAGGTGATACTGCTGGATACAGAGATACAGTTGGATATTGACTATGTTTTCTAGATGTTTGTCCAGAGTTGGGAGGATGGATATTGGACAGACATGAGGGGTATATTTAGGGTTGGTTTGCTTTGGAAAACGGCAGAAGCCAAAAAGTTAAGATCTCAATTCACTTTTGAGGGTCCAGGCAACTTTGGCTAACTCTGACTAAGTCACATGCCCTGAAAAAATCATACTATTCTGGACAATGCCTGAAAGTATAGTCAGATGGGCATGCCAAATATTCATAATACAAGCTTGTCACATCCCTGCTGACAGCACCATGCCTTCAGCCAAAACAATCAAGTGCTCTGCATACTAACACTACTTCTTATGATGTAAGAAAATGTTTGATACAGTTATGGAGTAAGAAAAGGAAGTTGCTACACTTATGGAGTAAGACAAAAAATTTGTTAGACTTATAGAGTAAAAATGAATTTGTTACACTTACAGAGTAAGAAAAGGAATTTGCTACACTTATGGAGTAAAAAAAGAATTTGCTACACTTACAGAGAAAGAAAAGGAATTTGCTACACTTATAGAGTAAGAAAAGGAAGTTACTACACTTATAGAGTAAGAAAAGGAATTTGCTACACTTATAGAGTAAGAAAAATAATTTGCTATGAGTAAAAAAAAGAATTTGCTACACATATGGAGTAAAAAAAGGAATTTGCTACACTTATGGAGTAAGACAAATAATTTGCTATACTTACTGAGTAAGAAAAGAAATTTGCTACACTTATGGAGTAAAAAAAAGAAGTTACTACACTTATGGAGTAAGAAAAGGAAGTTACTACACTTATAGAGTAAGAAAAGGAATTTGATACACTTACAGAGTAAGAAAAAGAATTTGCTACACTTATGGAGTAAAAAAAGGAATTTGTAACACTTATGGAGTAAGACAAATAATTTGCTGTACTTACCGAGTAAGAAAAAAATTTGCTTCACTTATGGAGTCAAAAAAGGATGTTACTACACTTATGGAGTAAGAAAAGGAATTTGCTACACTTATGGAGTAAGACAAATAATTTTAGACTTGTGGAGTAAGAAAAGGAATTCACTACATTTATGCAGTAAGAAAAGGAAGTTACTATACCTATGGAATAAGAAAAGGAATTTGCTACACTTAAGGAGTAAGAAAAATAATTTGCTAAACTTATGGAGTAAAAAAAGGAATTTGCTACACTGATGGAGTAAGACAAATAATTTGCTATACTTACTGAGTAAGAAAATAATTTTGCTACACTTATGGAATAAAAAAAGGATGTTACTACACTTATGGAGTAAGAAAAGGAATTTGCTACACTTATGCAGTAAGAAAAGGAAGTGACTACACTTATGGAGTAAGAAAAGGAATTTGCTACACTTATGGAGTAAAACAAAAAATTTGCTATACTTACCGAGTAAGAAAATAATTTTTTTACACTTATGGAGTAAAAAATGGATGTTACTACACTTATGGAGTAAGAAAAGGAATTTGCTACACTTATGGAGTAAGACAAATAATTTTAGACTTGTGGAGTAAGAAAAGGAATTTGCTACACTTATGCAGTAAGAAAAGGAAGTTACTACACTTATGGAATAAGAAAAGGAATTTGCTATACTTATGGATTAAAAAAATAAATTTGCTACACTTATGGAGTAAGAAAAGGAATTTGCTACACTTATGGAGTAAGAGAAATAATTTTTTAGACTTGTGGAGTAAGAAAAGGAATTCTCTAGACTTATGCAGTAAGAAAAGGAAGTTACTACACTTATGGAATAAGAAAAGGAATTTGCTACACTTATGGAGTAAGAAAATGCATTTGCTACACTTATGGAGTAAGAAAATGAATTTGCTACACTGCTTACGAAAAGCAGGTAACAGTAAAATGGGCCATAGTTTTCATGAAGAAAGCATAATAAGTGCATGTCAATGTCAAAGTCAGTCTGTCAAAAAATATCATATATCTGCAACCACAGCAGAAACATTTGTTGTTGATGCACAGTTCAGAGCTGGACTGTGTCTACAGTGTGCAACTGCATTGGAGGTGTTCAAAAATGTGTGGCATCATTGCAGCATGCTTAGAAGTGCAAGTTGTGCATTTCATATGTCAAAGAGTGCTGGATGGAGTCAGGGAGGGGGATTTGTACCTTGAATTAATGCATAGTGAGTCCCCATTCTAACTTGTACCTCCGGAGATGCTCAGGTAAGGAGGAACATAGCTCTACAGTAGTTTAACCAGAGGCATAGGGCTGTGAGCCATTCACAAGCTACATACTGTAGTTTTGTGTTAATTCTTTTAATTAACACTTGGAAATTTGGGGGGGGGGTCTGTGAAATTTCTATAGTCAGAGAGTGCTTTCTGGTTACTCTTGAAACAAAAAGGTTTGCTTACAGGGTTTATTGGGTTAATAAACAATATGCTAAGACTGAAAAGTGGAGCAGCATTATTATTCTCTTGTCTGCCTAACTCACATTGTGCCCTGGAAATATATAGGGGTGCTCAGTAGGACTAGTGTGTCCACCTTCTTGTTCAAAGAATGACCAATGTACTTTGTACTATGCACCCCCATGGATAAGTACTGTACAGTGTATATCCTTTAGTGCTTTACTATATACATGGTCACTAGAGAACTGACTACATTATGATCCAAGAACTGAATGTTGTATGCAGTGTGGACCATAGTCACCAGACTAGTACATAGGAATATATAAGAGTTAATAAAACTACTGCAATTATTTCTGAGCATCACAGTTTACTTTCATCTCAACTAGGCTTTATAGTGTGAACATTTTTACAAATACAGAGATTCCTGCTACATTATTGTAGTTTCTTTGGATTCATTTTTTGTAACTTTTCAAGCCACAGTAAATGTTATATAAAGAGTACAGGAGTGGTGGATGGATGTGTGTAGCGTCTTTATTAACATGGCAAGGAAATGCCAGAACAAGGTGCCTGTAATTGGCCAGCACAATGGTGCAGCAGTTAATGCTGTCACCTCACAGCAAGAGGTTCTCAGGTTCTATTCTTTGCTAGGGTGCCTTCTGTGTGGAGTCTACATGTCTTCCCTGCATTTGTGTAGGTTTCCTTCAAGTGTGCTGGTTTCCTCCCACATTCCAAAACATGCATAGGGAGCATTTCTCCCTGGGCTTCCACTGAAAATAGGCTCTGTCCTACTCAGACTTTCTCAGTCAATAAATGAATGTGACGTGTTAACTTATAAAATACTTAAAGAGGTAATAATATTCTCATTTCCATTCTTCTAAAAATTGTACAGAATTCATAGGATCATAGGAGATTACTAGGCTATTGACCCGGAGCTCATTTTAAGCCTAGCCATTTCAACCTAATGTAATATTGTAGAAGTACAAGTCAATACCCAAGATTGCAGTTAGTGATGACGGTTCATGTCCAGGAGGGTTGTGGGTGCTATCCCTGATAAGAATTTATGGTGCCCCATCAACTTACCCAGGTTCCTCTTAAACAGTATCACAGAGGTGCTCTGTTTCACATTAATTGGTAGTCTGTTCCAAAAACATGGCAGTCACTGGGAGATAAAAATGTCCCTCCAGCAAGTACTATTTAAGTTGCAGGCCATATTTAAGTCCTTGGAACGGGTAACCCTAGACCCATTTGATTTATGGATATGCAGTAAGTTCATTAGGTTTGGGTCTTGAGTTGCTCTGTAGGCCAGCCATAAGTCTCCTTTAAGAAATCTATATGATATGGAGTATAGTGACAGGGACTTTAGTCCATCCGTTTAATGCACATGTTAGAGGCCCTTGATCTTCTTTGTTAGCAACCTCTAAGGTCTCTCTAATTACTGCAGGTGCTTAGTACAGTCCATACCAAATGGGGCGTTAAACTCAATTATGTCTCACAAACTGAAGACAATTATATGAGATAAAGACATCAGGAACTGCATGCCTGGAAAATATTGTTTTCAGCAAAACTATAGCATAATTGGATAATGTGTCTATCATTCTAATTTCCTCTGAGTACTTTAAAGAGTAATCTACAAAAATATAAATTAACTAAATCTTTGAAATGCAGTGCATCAGTTTCCACTTTATTTCATGAAGAATCAAAAAGAGACAGAGAGAAAATGTTTGGAGGAGTGGATGAGCCAAATAAAAGTTTAAAACAAAACCAAAAACCCATGAATCTACAGAAAAATGTTTAATTAAAAATAGCTGAGCACTTTCATTAACAGACACAAAATGCAACATTCTCAGAGTTACACATGCTGATTACCGAGCCTCTTAAATATAAAACTGATATCACCTGGCCAACTTTTTTTTATAAATAACAACAGACATTCATAAAACAGTACATTAAAATATATATAAGTGAAAAACATCTTAGCTTTAAATTTAAAAGACATTCCCCAGGATTCAGTAAACTTAGTGCAGGAATAGCTTATTCCTGCAAGGAAGGGACCATTCCCATGCAGCACGGCAGTGCTCCATGCCTATTCATGAAGGTGTGCTGCCATGCTGCAAAACAGACATGGTTCTGTGTACGAGTGCAGAGGGCATGTCTGAGAGCAGTGCTCTCACAATACACATGCCCCCTGCACACTATAATTGCCGTATGGCAATTTAAAATGAGTCAGAATACTCGTAATACCCCAACCTATCAGGTAAGAAATCTGGACAAAGCCATAAGGGACAATCATCCCTACAAAGGCAGAAAGTGGATAGAATAACAGGTTTAGCATAAGCATGAATTTTTGGCAGGGTATGAAGCACATAGTGCACACCTCCCAACCCATCAGAGTAAGGAATCTGGACAAAGCCATAAGGGACAATCGTCCCAACAAAGCCAGAAAGTTCATAGAATAACAGTTTCAGCATTAGCATGGATATTCTGAAGGGTATGAAGTAAAATACACAACAAATACATTTCTTTTCACATTTTCAATAAAGTTTAAGTGTAGCTGCACAGGTGTGCCCATTGCTTAGCTATGCTTAGCCCAGCTGAAATGGCAGGATAAGTTAAAAAGCAATAGACATCCCACATAAGCATAAGTGCAATGGTGTAGTGGTTAGAGCGTGCACCTTGCATGCAATCATTCATGGTTTGAGCCTGACCAAAGCCATTTTGTATGTGTAAACATGACAATTTTCATTTATTTGTATATTTATGTAGGATGTAACTTATTTTTCTCAACCAGAGTAGTATATTAGGCCCAGTTGTGAGGAGTCAGTGTAATAAAGTAGTGAAACCCACGTATAAACATAAGTGTCCTATACATTATAGTCACACAAGAATAAATTAATCACAGCACATTGGGGGATGTCAGGGAAGGTAAATAAATCTATACTATGTAATGAATGATGAATCAATCCAATACAGGTGGTAGTCCAATCAAATAAAACATAAGCAATGCTAAGCATTGCACTGCTATGCTGATTGGGTGTAAGCATTGTGTACATATGAATACTAAGCAATGAATAGCCCAGGTAAGTGGATTTGCCCATTGGTAAGCAATGCTGAACCTGCCCCTTTAAGCACTGCCAACCTTAGCTAAGCAGGTTTGCCCATCCCTTAGCTTAGCTCAACATTTTCAAAATCGTCCAATCATGACAAAGGGTGGAAAATCACCCACATTTAAACCCAGCAGGTGGGAATACAGCTCATAATTGGTTGTAGCTCTCCACTGTCAGCAGTATGGCAGGAGTTGGAGAGGGCATGCACTTTCGGGCTCAGCGCTGGGGCATACAGGAGTCCAAGTTCATGGTAGGACTCCTGGTAAAAATCCATGATGTGAGACTGCTGCAGGACCAGTACCTGGGCTCCCAGTATAAAGCAGAAGCCTGGGAAAGTCTCACCTGTGATCTCTGCAGTGCCAGTGGTATCCCTCAGACTGGTGAGCAGGTCTGGCATCACTATGCCAACTTGAAATGGAGGAGGAGGGAGCTCTTGGAAAAGTGGGTCCAAGAAGAAAGAGAGAGGGGAGATGCCCAGCAGTGTGTAAGTATTTATAGCAATAAATGTTTACCAAAGTTCAGTATGTATATGTGATGGATAGGTATGTATACGTTTTTCTCTATTTTCATTACAGCTCCAGCTGAGCGGGCTGTTAACCAGGAAGCCCATGCCAGCAGATTGTAAAGGCTGCATCACGTGGCTGGTAAGTAACAATCCTGCTTGTAGTAGTCATACCAAATAAACATAAAAGAGTAAAATATCACCTGGCAGTATAAAAAATATGTATGGATTGTACTGAATAAACCAGACAATATGACAGTAATAGTCCCATATAGGTCATATTTAAATACAAGTGTAATTGCCTGACACTAGAGTTCTGAATCCTGGACTGGTTGTCTTTACTCTGGTATTGTATGGCCTGACATATTGCATTCACCAAGGTCTGATATCTGAATAGAATGTTGTGTTAACCACTGTTTCCCACACTGTGCTACATTAAAATATGTATAGAATGTCTGTATAGCAATTGTAATTACAAGGTCAGATTGTACAACTAAGAGAGACTTAGACAGAGAACACTGAAGGAAAAAACAGCAGTTTCTCAATAGCTCACTATGATGATATACTATTTTTTTTTTAGCAGACATAGCCATGGTTTGAATCCTGGGAGTGGTAGTAAACTGAATGCATAATTTCAACTACAATTTGGGGAATATGTGTAGAAACAGTCAGGTAGTGTCAACAAACATTCCCCCCACAGGTCTTCCAGGTAAGAGAAGTAGGAAAGTAGCTATAAGACAGTTGAATTATACACTGTGTACAAACATACCACTGGCCAAACCAAGGCCATAGGGTATTGTAATAATACCTGTTGAGTAATGGTTAGAGCAATGATCATTAAAGTTGTGAGTACTGCAAGGATATGCAAGTTGTTAATTGACATCACTTCCCCCACCACCACCATATCTGCAACAATAATCTAAACACACAAATCAATGGGTATGCTTTACACAAAATCTACTGTTGGGACATATGTCCTATTGTTCAACAAATATTGAAATGTGTTTCTATTAATGTTCCATGTTGAAATATTATCATTGGTGGCCTGTTGCTATCAATGTAACCTGCATGCCGTTCTAATGGCCACTGTGGTTCCATATATGCATGTGCTCTGTTTGCTATGCAACTGTTCAAAATCTGTTGTTTTGGGTTAATGGGAATATCTATGCATGCTGTTATAACTAATCCTGGATTGTGTTGACTATTACTGACCCACATATGTTCTAATACTGCAACACCATAGCACATTTGGGAAGGCTGGTCCCAGCGGACTCACCTCTCCCACCTCATCTGACCATGGCACTGGGTCCAGCATGTCTGGGACTCACTGCAGGACCTCCTCATTCACTGGTCCTGCACCAATTTGGGTGAACTGCCTCAAGGGATGGGGGTCATTCCCCCCTGGGAGCGGGCGCTGACAGGATATCATCACCCAAAGCCAGGTCTGGGGATTGGTGCATAGTGAGCTCTGAAAGAAGACTGAAGATCTGCTACACCAGCTTGAGGGCTGTGTGGCACAATTAGAGGGTCAGCCTGCCCCTCCTGCTCTGTTCCCAGCACAGCTACATTCAGGGCCGTGACGGTGCAGTGGTGACTGCCTATGGGTGGGAACCTCAATTGCACTGTTTCCATTTGGGGACTCATGGGCTTCCAATTTCCAAACACCCCTCCCCGTCCAAGGTGGTTACCCCCCACGTGTCATATACTGCCCCTGTATGCTGTCTTGTCTGTCTTCCTACCCAACCTACCTCCCAAATATACCTACTATCCTTCCCCAACATCCTACTCTCACCTTAAAAACAAAGAAGGGCACTCTGTTACCAAAAAAAAAATGCTGCCTCATATATAGCTGTCCCTTTCACACAGTGTCCACT